>NW_026728304.1:0-113006 GCF_030684315.1 Stegostoma tigrinum
ATTTTGGCCTTCTGATGTGCATATCTGACTGAAAGAAGCATTTCAGTGAAATCAGCATCAAAAGTGGAGTCTTTTGGCGAGGTTGGGATATTGGCGTAGTGAAATGCTTATCTCTCTGAAATAAGCACTTCAGTGAACCCAGCATCGAAAGTTGAGTGGTTTGGTGAAGTTTAGATTTTGGTCTTCTGAAGTGCTTGTCTCACTAAAATAAGCATTTGGGTAAATCCAGGATCGAAAGTTGGGTGGTTTGGTGAAGTTTAGATATTGGCCTTCTGATGTGCATATCTGAATGAAAGAAGCATTTCAGTGAAATCAGCATCAAAAGTTGAGTCGTTTAGTGAAGTTTAGATTTTGGCCTTCTGAAGTGCTTATCTGACTGAAATAAGCAATTCAGTGAAACGAGCATCAAAAGTTGAGTCGTTTGGTGAGGTTGGGATTTTGGCATTCTGAAGTGCTGATCTCGCTGAAATAAGCACTTCAGTGAACTGAGCATCGAAAGATGTTTGGTTTTGTGAAGTTGTGATTTTGGCCTTCTGAAGTGCTTATCTGAATGAAATACGCTCTTCAAAGAACCCAGCATCATAAGTTTTTTGGTTTGTTGAAGATGTGATTTTGGACTTCTGAAGTGCTTATCTCACTGAAATAAGCAATTCAGTGAACCCAGCATCATAAGTTTTTTGGTTTGGTGAAGTTTAGATTTTGTTCTTCTGCAGTGCATATCTGACTGAAAGAAGCATTTCAGTGAAATCAGCATCAAAAGTTGAGTCGTTTTGTGAAGTTTAGATTTTGGCCATCTGAAGTGCTTATCTCACTGAAACAAGCACTTCTATGAACGCAGCATCAAAAGTTGATTGGTTTGGTGAAGTTTCGATTTTGGTCTTCTGAAGTGCAAATCACACTGAAATAAGCACTTCAGTGAACCCAGCATCGAAAGTTGAGTGGTTTGGTGAAGTTTAGATTTTGGTCTTCTGAAGTGCTTATCTCACTGAAATAAACATTTGTGTCAATCCAGGATCGAAAGTTGGGTGGTTTGGTGAAGATGACATTTTGGCCTTCTGATGTGCATATCTGACTTGAAAGAAGCATTTCAGTGAAATCAGCATCAAAAGTGGAGTCGTTTGGTGAGGTTGGGATTTTGGCGTAGTGAAGTTCTTATCTCTCTGAAATAAGCACTTCAGTGAAAACAGCATCAAAAGTTGAATGGTTTAGTGAAGTTTTGATTTTGGTCTTCTGAAGTGCTTATCTCGCTGAAATAAGCACTTCAGTGAACTCAGCATCAAAAGATGTGTGGTTTTGTGATGATGTGATTTTGGCCTTCTGAAGTGCTTATCTGACTGAAATAACCTCTTCAGTGAACCCAGCATCGAAAGTTGAGTGTTTTGGTGAAGTTTAGATTTAGGTCTTCTGAAGTGATTATCTCACTGAAATAAGCATTTGGGTAAATCCAGGATCGAAATTTGGGTGTTTTTGTGAAGTTGAGATTTTGGCCTTCTGAAGTGCTCAACTGACTGAAAGAAGCATTTCAGTGAAACCAGCATCAAAAGTTGAGTCGTTTGTTGAGGTTGGGAATTTGGCATTCTGAAGTGCTTAACTCGCTGAAACAAGCACTGCAGTGAGCCCAGCATCGAAAGATGAGTGGTTTTGTGAAGTTGAGATTTAGGCATTCTGAGTTGCTTATGTCAATGAAATAAGCATTTGTGTAAATCCAGGATCGAAAATTGGGTGGTTTGGTGAAGTTTAGATTTTGGCCTTCTGAAGTGCATATCTGTCTGAAAGAAGCATTTCAGTGAAATCAGCATCAAAAGTTGAGTCGTTTTGTGAAGTTTAGATTTTGGCCTTCTGAAGTGCTTATCTCACTGAAATAAGCACTTCTATGAACGCAGCATCAAAAGTTGATTGGTTTGGTGAAGTTTCGATTTTGGTCTTCTGAAGTGCAAATCTCACTGAAATAAGAACTTCAGTGAACCCAGCATCGAAAGTTGCGTGGTTTGGAGAAGTTTAGATTTTGGTCATCTGAAGTGCTTATCTCTCTGAAATAAACATTTGTGTAAATCCAGGATCGAAAGTTGGGTGGTTTAGTGAAGTTGACATTTTGGCCTTCTGATCTGCATATCTGACTGAAAGAAGCATTTCAGTGAAATCAGCATGAAAAGTGGAGTCGTTTGGTGAGGTTGGGATTTTGGCGTAGTGAAGTGCTTATCTCTCTGAAAGAAGCACTTCAGTGAACGCAGCATCGAAAGTTGATTGGTTTGGTGAAGTTTAGATTTTGGTCTTCTGAAGTGCTTCTCTCACTAAAATAAGCATTTGGGTAAATCCAGGATCGAAAGTTGGTTCGTTTGGTGAAGTTTAGATTATGGCTTTCTGATGTGCATATCTGACTGAAAGAAGCATTTCAGTGAAATCAGCATCAAAAGTTGAGTCGTTTAGTGAAGTTTAGATTTTGGCCTTCTGAAGTGCTTATCTGACTGAAATAAGCACTTCAGTGAAACCAGCATCAAAAGTTGAATGGTTTGGTGAAGTTTAGATTTTGGTCTCCTGAAGTGCTTATCTCGCTGAAATAAGCACTTCAGTGAACTCAGCATCAAAAGATGTGTGGTTTTGTGAAGTTTAGATTTTTGCCTTCTGAAGTGCTTATCTGACTGAAATAACCTCTTCAGTGAACCCAGCATCGAAAGTTGAGTGGTTTGGTGAAGTTTAGATTTAGGTCTTCTCAAGTGCTTGTCTCACTGAAATAAGCATTTGGGTAAATCCAGGATCGAAATTTGGGTGGTTTTGTGAAGTTGAGATTTTGGCCTTCTGAAGTGCTCAACTGACTGAAAGAAGCATTTCAGTGAAACCTGCATCAAAAGTTGAGTCGTTTGGTGAGGTTGGAATTTGGCATTCTGAAAGTGCTTATATCGCTAAAATAAGCACTGCAGTGAGCCCAGCATCGAAAGATGAGTGGTTTTGTGAAGTTGAGATTTGGACCTTCTGAGTTGCTTATTTCACTGAAATAAGCATTTGTGTAAATCCGGAATCGAAAATTGGGTGGTTTGGTGAAGTTTAGATTTTGGCCTTCTGAAGTGCATATCTGACTGAAAGAAGCATTTCAGTGAAATCAGCATCAAAAGTGGAGTCTTTTGGCGAGGTTGGGATATTTGCGTAGTGAAATGCTTATCTCTCTGAAATAAGCACTTCAGTGAACCCAGCATCGAAAGTTGAGTGGTTTGGTGAAATTTAGATTTTGGTTTTCTGAAGTGCTTCTCTCACTAAAATAAGCATTTGGGTAAATCCAGGATCGAAAGTTGGGTGGTTTGGTGAAGTTTAGATTTTGGCCTTCTGATGTGCATATCGGAATGAAAGAAGCATTTCAGTGAAATCAGCATCAAAAGTTGAGTCGTTTAGTGAAGTTTAGATTTTGGCCTTCTGAAGTGCTTATCTGACTGAAATAACCTCTTCAATGAACCCAGCATCGAAAGTTGAGTGTTTTGGTGAAGTTTAGATTTAGGTCTTCTGAAGTGATTATCTCACTGAAATAAGCATTTGGGTAAATCCAGGATCGAAATTTGGGTGTTTTTGTGAAGTTGAGATTTTGGCCTTCTGAAGTGCTCAACTGACTGAAAGAAGCATTTCAGTGAAACCAGCATCAAAAGTTGAGTCGTTTGTTGAGGTTGGGAATTTGGCATTCTGAAGTGCTTATCTCGCTGAAAATAGCACTGCAGTGAGCCCAGCATCGAAAGATGAGTGGTTTTATGAAGTTGAGATTTAGGCATTCTGAGTTGCTTATGTCAATGAAATAAGCATTTGTGTAAATCCAGGATCGTAAATTGGGTGGTTTGGTGAAGTTTAGATTTTGGCCTTCTGAAGTGCATATCTGTCTGAAAGAAGCATTTCAGTGAAATCAGCATCAAATGTTGAGTCGTTTTGTGAAGTTTAGATTTTGGCCTTCTGAAGTGCTGATCTCACTGAAATAAGCACTTCTATGAACGCAGCATCAAAAGTTGATTGGTTTGGTGAAGTTTCGATTTTGGTCTTCTGAAGTGCAAATCTCACTGAAATAAGAACTTCAGTGAACCCAGCATCGAAAGTTGCGTGGTTTGGAGAAGTTTAGATTTTGGTCTTCTGAAGTGCTTACCTCTCTGAAATAAACATTTGTGTAAATCCAGGATCGAAAGTTGGGTGGTTTAGTGAAGTTGACATTTTGGCCTTCTGATGTGCATATCTGACTGAAAGAAGCATTTCAGTGAAATCAGCATGAAAAGTGGAGTCGTTTGGTGAGGTTGGGATTTTGGTGTAGTGAAGTGCTTATCTCTCTGAAAGAAGCACTTCAGTGAACGCAGCATCGAAAGTTGATTGGTTTGGTGAAGTTTAGATTTTGGTCTTCTGAAGTGCTTCTCTCACTAAAATAAGCATTTGGGTAAATCCAGGATCGAAAGTTGGGTCGTTTGTTGAAGTTTAGATTATGGCTTTCTGATGTGCATATCTGACTGAAAGAAGCATTTCAGTGAAATCAGCATCAAATGTTGAGTCGTTTAGTGAAGTTTAGATTTTGGCCTTCTGAAGTGCTTATCTGACTGAAATAAGCACTTCAGTGAAACCAGCATCAAAAGTTGAATGGTTTGGTGAAGTTTAGATTTTGGTCTTCTGAAGTGCTTATCTCGCTGAAATAAGCACTTCAGTGAACTCAGCATCAAAAGATGTGTGGTTTTGTGAAGTTTAGATTTTTGCCTTCTGAAGTGCTTATCTGACTGAAATAACCTCTTCAGTGAACCCAGCATCGAAAGTTGAGTGGTTTGGTGAAGTTTAGATTTAGGTCTTCTGAAGTGCTTGTCTCACTGAAATAAGCATTTGGGTAAATCCAGGATCGAAATTTGGGTGGTTTTGTGAAGTTGAGATTTTTGCCTTCTGAAGTGCTCAACTGACTGAAAGAAGCATTTCAGTGAAACCTGCATCAAAAGTTGAGTCGTTTGGTGAGGTTGGAATTTGGCATTCTGAAGTGCTTATATCGCTAAAATAAGCACTGCAGTGAGCCCAGCATCGAAAGATGAGTGGTTTTGTGAAGTTGAGATTTAGACCTTCTGAGTTGCTTATTTCACTGAAATAAGCATTTGTGTAAATCCGGGATCGAAAATTGGGTGGTTTGGTGAAGTTTAGATTTTGGCCTTCTGAAGTGCATATCTGACTGAAAGAAGCATTTCAGTGAAATCAGCATCAAAAGTGGAGTCTTTTGGCGAGGTTGGGATATTTGCGTAGTGAAATGCTTATCTCTCTGAAATAAGCACTTCAGTGAACCCAGCATCGAAAGTTGAGTGGTTTGGTGAAGTTTAGATTTTGGTTTTCTGAAGTGCTTCTCTCACTAAAATAAGCATTTGGGTAAATCTAGGATCGAAAGTTGGGTGGTTTGGTGAAGTTTAGATTTTGGCCTTCTGATGTGCATATCTGAATGAAAGAAGCATTTCAGTGAAATCAGCATCAAAAGTTGAGTCGTTTAGTGAAGTTTAGATTTTGGCCTTCTGAAGTGCTTATCTGACTGAAATAAGCAATTCAGTGAAACGAGCATCAAAATTTGAGTCGTTTGGTGAGGTTGGGATTTTGGCATTCTGAAGTGCTGATCTCGCAGAAATAAGCACTTCAGTGAACTGAGCATCGAAAGATGTTTGGTTTTGTGAAGTTGTGATTTTGGCCTTCTGAAGTGCTTATCTGAATGAAATACGCTCTTCAAAGAAACCAGCATCATAAGTTTTTTGGTTTGTTGAAGATGTGATTTTGGACTTCTGAAGTGCTTATCTCACTGAAATAAGCAATTCAGTGAACCCAGCATCATAAGTTTTTTGGTTTGGTGAAGTTTAGATTTTGTTCTTCTGAAGTGCATATCTGACTGAAAGAAGCATTTCAGTGAAATCAGCATCAAAAGTTGAGTCGTTTTGTGAAGTTTAGATTTTGGCCATCTGAAGTGCTTATCTCACTGAAACAAGCACTTCTATGAACGCAGCATCAAAAGTTGATTGGTTTGGTGAAGTTTCGATTTTGGTCTTCTGAAGTGCAAATCACACTGAAATAAGCGTTTCAGTGAACACAGCATCGAAAGTTGAGTGGTTTGGTGAAGTTTAGATTTTGGTCTTCTGAAGTGCAAATCACACTGAAATAAGCGTTTCAGTGAACACAGCATCGAAAGTTGAGTGGTTTGGTGAAGTTTAGATTTTGGTCTTCTGAAGTGCTTATCTCACTGAAATAAACATTTGTGTCAATCCAGGATCGAAAGTTGGGTGGTTTGGTGAAGATGACATTTTGGCCTTCTGATGTGCATATCTGACTTGAAAGAAGCATTTCAGTGAAATCAGCATCAAAAGTGGAGTCGTTTGGTGAATTTGGGATTTTGGCGTAGTGAAGTTCTTATCTCTCTGAAATAAGCACTTCAGTGAAATCAGCATCAAAAGTTGAATGGTTTAGTGAAGTTTTGATTTTGGTCTTCTGAAGTGCTTATCTCGCTGAAATAAGCACTTCAGTGAACTCAGCATCAAAAGATGTGTGGTTTTGTGATGATGTGATTTTGGCCTTCTGAAGTGCTTATCTGACTGAAATAACCTCTTCAGTGAACCCAGCATCGAAAGTTGAGTGTTTTGGTGAAGTTTAGATTTAGGTCTTCTGAAGTGATTATCTCACTGAAATAAGCATTTGGGTAAATCCAGGATCGAAATTTGGGTGTTTTTGTGAAGTTGAGATTTTGGCCTTCTGAAGTGCTCAACTGACTGAAAGAAGCATTTCAGTGAAACCAGCATCAAAAGTTGAGTCGTTTGTTGAGGTTGGGAATTTGGCATTCTGAAGTGAAATTCTCGCTGAAATAAGCACTGCAGTGAGCCCAGCATCGAAAGATGAGTGGTTTTGTGAAGTTGAGATTTAGGCATTCTGAGTTGCTTATGTCAATGAAATAAGCATTTGTGTAAATCCAGGATCGAAAATTGGGTGGTTTGGTGAAGTTTAGATTTTGGCCTTCTGAAGTGCATATCTGTCTGAAAGAAGCATTTCAGTGAAATCAGCATCAAAAGTTGAGTCGTTTTGTGAAGTTTAGATTTTGGCCTTCTGAAGTGCTTATCTCACTGAAATAAGCACTTCTATGAACGCAGCATCAAAAGTTGATTGGTTTGGTGAAGTTTCGATTTTGGTCTTCTGAAGTGCAAATCTCACTGAAATAAGAACTTCAGTGAACCCAGCATCGAAAGTTGCGTGGTTTGGAGAAGTTTAGATTTTGGTGTTCTGAAGTGCTTATCTCTCTGAAATAAACATTTGTGTAAATCCAGGATCGAAAGTTGGGTGGTTTAGTGAAGTTGACATTTTGGCCTTCTGATCTGCATATCTGACTGAAAGAAGCATTTCAGTGAAATCAGCATGAAAAGTGGAGTCGTTTGGTGAGGTTGGGATTTTGGCGTAGTGAAGTGCTTATCTCTCTGAAAGAAGCACTTCAGTGAACGCAGCATCGAAAGTTGATTGGTTTGGTGAAGTTTAGATTTTGGTCTTCTGAAGTGCTTCTCTCACTAAAATAAGCATTTGGGTAAATCCAGGATCGAAAGTTGGTTCGTTTGGTGAAGTTTAGATTATGGCTTTCTGATGTGCATATCTGACTGAAAGAAGCATTTCAGTGAAATCAGCATCAAAAGTTGAGTCGTTTAGTGAAGTTTAGATTTTGGCCTTCTGAAGTGCTTATCTGACTGAAATAAGCACTTCAGTGAAACCAGCATCAAAAGTTGAATGGTTTGGTGAAGTTTAGATTTTGGTCTCCTGAAGTGCTTATCTCGCTGAAATAAGCACTTCAGTGAACTCAGCATCAAAAGATGTGTGGTTTTGTGAAGTTTAGATTTTTGCCTTCTGAAGTGCTTATCTGACTGAAATAACCTCTTCTGTGAACCCAGCATCGAAAGTTGAGTGGTTTGGTGAAGTTTAGATTTAGGTCTTCTCAAGTGCTTGTCTCACTGAAATAAGCATTTGGGTAAATCCAGGATCGAAATTTGGGTGGTTTTGTGAAGTTGAGATTTTGGCCTTCTGAAGTGCTCAACTGACTGAAAGAAGCATTTCAGTGAAACCTGCATCAAAAGTTGAGTCGTTTGGTGAGGTTGGAATTTGGCATTCTGAAAGTGCTTATATCGCTAAAATAAGCACTGCAGTGAGCCCAGCATCGAAAGATGAGTGGTTTTGTGAAGTTGAGATTTAGAACTTCTGAGTTGCTTATTTCACTGAAATAAGCATTTGTGTAAATCCGGAATCGAAAATTGGGTGGTTTGGTGAAGTTTAGATTTTGGCCTTCTGAAGTGCATATCTGACTGAAAGAAGCATTTCAGTGAAATCAGCATCAAAAGTGGAGTCTTTTGGCGAGGTTGGGATATTTGCGTAGTGAAATGCTTATCTCTCTGAAATAAGCACTTCAGTGAACCCAGCATCGAAAGTTGAGTGGTTTGGTGAAATTTAGATTTTGGTTTTCTGAAGTGCTTCTCTCACTAAAATAAGCATTTGGGTAAATCCAGGATCGAAAGTTGGGTGGTTTGGTGAAGTTTAGATTTTGGCCTTCTGATGTGCATATCGGAATGAAAGAAGCATTTCAGTGAAATCAGCATCAAAAGTTGAGTCGTTTAGTGAAGTTTAGATTTTGGCCTTCTGAAGTGCTTATCTGACTGAAATAACCTCTTCAATGAACCCAGCATCGAAAGTTGAGTGTTTTGGTGAAGTTTAGATTTAGGTCTTCTGAAGTGATTATCTCACTGAAATAAGCATTTGGGTAAATCCAGGATCGAAATTTGGGTGTTTTTGTGAAGTTGAGATTTTGGCCTTCTGAAGTGCTCAACTGACTGAAAGAAGCATTTCAGTGAAACCAGCATCAAAAGTTGAGTCGTTTGTTGAGGTTGGGAATTTGGCATTCTGAAGTGCTTATCTCGCTGAAAATAGCACTGCAGTGAGCCCAGCATCGAAAGATGAGTGGTTTTATGAAGTTGAGATTTAGGCATTCTGAGTTGCTTATGTCAATGAAATAAGCATTTGTGTAAATCCAGGATCGTAAATTGGGTGGTTTGGTGAAGTTTAGATTTTGGCCTTCTGAAGTGCATATCTGTCTGAAAGAAGCATTTCAGTGAAATCAGCATCAAAAGTTGAGTCGTTTTGTGAAGTTTAGATTTTGGCCTTCTGAAGTGCTGATCTCACTGAAATAAGCACTTCTATGAACGCAGCATCAAAAGTTGATTGGTTTGGTGAAGTTTCGATTTTGGTCTTCTGAAGTGCAAATCTCACTGAAATAAGAACTTCAGTGAACCCAGCATCGAAAGTTGCGTGGTTTGGAGAAGTTTAGATTTTGGTCTTCTGAAGTGCTTATCTCTCTGAAATAAACATTTGTGTAAATCCAGGATCGAAAGTTGGGTGGTTTAGTGAAGTTGACATTTTGGCCTTCTGATGTGCATATCTGACTGAAAGAAGCATTTCAGTGAAATCAGCATGAAAAGTGGAGTCGTTTGGTGAGGTTGGGATTTTGGCGTAGTGAAGTGCTTATCTCTCTGAAAGAAGCACTTCAGTGAACGCAGCATCGAAAGTTGATTGGTTTGGTGAAGTTTAGATTTTGGTCTTCTGAAGTGCTTCTCTCACTAAAATAAGCATTTGGGTAAATCCAGGATCGAAAGTTGGGTCGTTTGGTGAAGTTTAGATTATGGCTTTCTGATGTACATATCTGACTGAAAGAAGCATTTCAGTGAAATCAGCATCAAATGTTGAGTCGTTTAGTGAAGTTTAGATTTTGGCCTTCTGAAGTGCTTATCTGACTGAAATAAGCACTTCAGTGAAACCAGCATCAAAAGTTGAATGGTTTGGTGTAGTTTAGATTTTGGTCTCCTGAAGTGCTTATCTCGCTGAAATAAGCACTTCAGTGAACTCAGCATCAAAAGATGTGTGGTTTTGTGAAGTTTAGATTTTTGCCTTCTGAAGTGCTTATCTGACTGAAATAACCTCTTCAGTGAACCCAGCATCGAAAGTTGAGTGGTTTGGTGAAGTTTAGATTTAGGTCTTCTCAAGTGCTTGTCTCACTGAAATAAGCATTTGGGTAAATCCAGGATCGAAATTTGGGTGGTTTTGTGAAGTTGAGATTTTTGCCTTCTGAAGTGCTCAACTGACTGAAAGAAGCATTTCAGTGAAACCTGCATCAAAAGTTGAGTCGTTTGGTGAGGTTGGAATTTGGCATTCTGAAGTGCTTATATCGCTAAAATAAGCACTGCAGTGAGCCCAGCATCGAAAGATGAGTGGTTTTGTGAAGTTGAGATTTAGACCTTCTGAGTTGCTTATTTCACTGAAATAAGCATTTGTGTAAATCCGGGATCGAAAATTGGGTGGTTTGGTGAAGTTTAGATTTTGGCCTTCTGAAGTGCATATCTGACTGAAAGAAGCATTTCAGTGAAATCAGCATCAAAAGTGGAGTCTTTTGGCGAGGTTGGGATATTTGCGTAGTGAAATGCTTATCTCTCTGAAATAAGCACTTCAGTGAACCCAGCATCGAAAGTTGAGTGGTTTGGTGAAGTTTAGATTTTGGTTTTCTGAAGTGCTTCTCTCACTAAAATAAGCATTTGGGTAAATCTAGGATCGAAAGTTGGGTGGTTTGGTGAAGTTTAGATTTTGGCCTTCTGATGTGCATATCTGAATGAAAGAAGCATTTCAGTGAAATCAGCATCAAAAGTTGAGTCGTTTAGTGAAGTTTAGATTTTGGCCTTCTGAAGTGCTTATCTGACTGAAATAAGCAATTCAGTGAAACGAGCATCAAAATTTGAGTCGTTTGGTGAGGTTGGGATTTTGGCATTCTGAAGTGCTGATCTCGCAGAAATAAGCACTTCAGTGAACTGAGCATCGAAAGATGTTTGGTTTTGTGAAGTTGTGATTTTGGCCTTCTGAAGTGCTTATCTGAATGAAATACGCTCTTCAAAGAACCCAGCATCATAAGTTTTTTGGTTTGTTGAAGATGTGATTTTGGACTTCTGAAGTGCTTATCTCACTGAAATAAGCAATTCAGTGAACCCAGCATCATAAGTTTTTTGGTTTGGTGAAGTTTAGATTTTGTTCTTCTGAAGTGCATATCTGACTGAAAGAAGCATTTCAGTGAAATCAGCATCAAAAGTTGAGTCGTTTTGTGAAGTTTAGATTTTGGCCATCTGAAGTGCTTATCTCACTGAAACAAGCACTTCTATGAACGCAGCATCAAAAGTTGATTGGTTTGGTGAAGTTTCGATTTTGGTCTTCTGAAGTGCAAATCACACTGAAATAAGCGTTTCAGTGAACACAGCATCGAAAGTTGAGTGGTTTGGTGAAGTTTAGATTTTGGTCTTCTGAAGTGCAAATCACACTGAAATAAGCGTTTCAGTGAACACAGCATCGAAAGTTGAGTGGTTTGGTGAAGTTTAGATTTTGGTCTTCTGAAGTGCTTATCTCACTGAAATAAACATTTGTGTCAATCCAGGGTCGAAAGTTGGGTGGTTTGGTGAAGATGACATTTTGGCCTTCTGATGTGCATATCTGACTTGAAAGAAGCATTTCAGTGAAATCAGCATCAAAAGTGGAGTCGTTTGGTGAGGTTGGGATTTTGGCGTAGTGAAGTTCTTATCTCTCTGAAATAAGCACTTCAGTGAAATCAGCATCAAAAGTTGAATGGTTTCGTGAAGTTTTGATTTTGGTCTTCTGAAGTGCTTATCTCGCTGAAATAAGCACTTCAGTGAACTCAGCATCAAAAGATGTGTGGTTTTGTGATGATGTGATTTTGGCCTTCTGAAGTGCTTATCTGACTGAAATAACCTCTTCAATGAACCCAGCATCGAAAGTTGAGTGTTTTGGTGAAGTTTAGATTTAGGTCTTCTGAAGTGATTATCTCACTGAAATAAGCATTTGGGTAAATCCAGGATCGAAATTTGGGTGTTTTTGTGAAGTTGAGATTTTGGCCTTCTGAAGTGCTCAACTGACTGAAAGAAGCATTTCAGTGAAACCAGCATCAAAAGTTGAGTCGTTTGTTGAGGTTGGGAATTTGGCATTCTGAAGTGAAATTCTCGCTGAAATAAGCACTGCAGTGAGCCCAGCATCGAAACATGAGTGGTTTTGTGAAGTTGAGATTTAGGCATTCTGAGTTGCTTATGTCAATGAAATAAGCATTTGTGTAAATCCAGGATCGAAAATTGGGTGGTTTGGTGAAGTTTAGATTTTGGCCTTCTGAAGTGCATATCTGTCTGAAAGAAGCATTTCAGTGAAATCAGCATCAAAAGTTGAGTCGTTTTGTGAAGTTTAGATTTTGGCCTTCTGAAGTGCTTATCTCACTGAAATAAGCACTTCTATGAACGCAGCATCAAAAGTTGATTGGTTTGGTGAAGTTTCGATTTTGGTCTTCTGAAGTGCAAATCTCACTGAAATAAGAACTTCAGTGAACCCAGCATCGAAAGTTGCGTGGTTTGGAGAAGTTTAGATTTTGGTCTTCTGAAGTGCTTATCTCTCTGAAATAAACATTTGTGTAAATCCAGGATCGAAAGTTGGGTGGTTTAGTGAAGTTGACATTTTGGCCTTCTGATCTGCATATCTGACTGAAAGAAGCATTTCAGTGAAATCAGCATGAAAAGTGGAGTCGTTTGGTGAGGTTGGGATTTTGGCGTAGTGAAGTGCTTATCTCTCTGAAAGAAGCACTTCAGTGAACGCAGCATCGAAAGTTGATTGGTTTGGTGAAGTTTAGATTTTGGTCTTCTGAAGTGCTTCTCTCACTAAAATAAGCATTTGGGTAAATCCAGGATCGAAAGTTGGTTCGTTTGGTGAAGTTTAGATTATGGCTTTCTGATGTGCATATCTGACTGAAAGAAGCATTTCAGTGAAATCAGCATCAAAAGTTGAGTCGTTTAGTGAAGTTTAGATTTTGGCCTTCTGAAGTGCTTATCTGACTGAAATAAGCACTTCAGTGAAACCAGCATCAAAAGTTGAATGGTTTGGTGAAGTTTAGATTTTGGTCTCCTGAAGTGCTTATCTCGCTGAAATAAGCACTTCAGTGAACTCAGCATCAAAAGATGTGTGGTTTTGTGAAGTTTAGATTTTTGCCTTCTGAAGTGCTTATCTGACTGAAATAACCTCTTCAGTGAACCCAGCATCGAAAGTTGAGTGGTTTGGTGAAGTTTAGATTTAGGTCTTCTCAAGTGCTTGTCTCACTGAAATAAGCATTTGGGTAAATCCAGGATCGAAATTTGGGTGGTTTTGTGAAGTTGAGATTTTGGCCTTCTGAAGTGCTCAACTGACTGAAAGAAGCATTTCAGTGAAACCTGCATCAAAAGTTGAGTCGTTTGGTGAGGTTGGAATTTGGCATTCTGAAGTGCTTATATCGCTAAAATAAGCACTGCAGTGAGCCCAGCATCGAAAGATGAGTGGTTTTGTGAAGTTGAGATTTAGACCTTCTGAGTTGCTTATTTCACTGAAATAAGCATTTGTGTAAATCCGGGATCGAAAATTGGGTGGTTTGGTGAAGTTTAGATTTTGGCCTTCTGAAGTGCATATCTGACTGAAAGAAGCATTTCAGTGAAATCAGCATCAAAAGTGGAGTCTTTTGGCGAGGTTGGGATATTTGCGTAGTGAAATGCTTATCTCTCTGAAATAAGCACTTCAGTGAACCCAGCATCGAAAGTTGAGTGGTTTGGTGAAGTTTAGATTTTGGTTTTCTGAAGTGCTTCTCTCACTAAAATAAGCATTTGGGTAAATCTAGGATCGAAAGTTGGGTGGTTTGGTGAAGTTTAGATTTTGGCCTTCTGATGTGCATATCTGAATGAAAGAAGCATTTCAGTGAAATCAGCATCAAAAGTTGAGTCGTTTAGTGAAGTTTAGATTTTGGCCTTCTGAAGTGCTTATCTGACTGAAATAAGCAATTCAGTGAAACGAGCATCAAAATTTGAGTCGTTTGGTGAGGTTGGGATTTTGGCATTCTGAATTGCTGATCTCGCAGAAATAAGCACTTCAGTGAACTGAGCATCGAAAGATGTTTGGTTTTGTGAAGTTGTGATTTTGGCCTTCTGAAGTGCTTATCTGAATGAAATACGCTCTTCAAAGAACCCAGCATCATAAGTTTTTTGGTTTGTTGAAGATGTGATTTTGGACTTCTGAAGTGCTTATCTCACTGAAATAAGCAATTCAGTGAACCCAGCATCATAAGTTTTTTGGTTTGGTGAAGTTTAGATTTTGTTCTTCTGAAGTGCATATCTGACTGAAAGAAGCATTTCAGTGAAATCAGCATCAAAAGTTGAGTCGTTTTGTGAAGTTTAGATTTTGGCCATCTGAAGTGCTTATCTCACTGAAACAAGCACTTCTGTGAACGCAGCATCAAAAGTTGATTGGTTTGGTGAAGTTTCGATTTTGGTCTTCTGAAGTGCAAATCACACTGAAATAAGCGTTTCAGTGAACACAGCATCGAAAGTTGAGTGGTTTGGTGAAGTTTAGATTTTGGTCTTCTGAAGTGCAAATCACACTGAAATAAGCGTTTCAGTGAACACAGCATCGAAAGTTGAGTGGTTTGGTGAAGTTTAGATTTTGGTCTTCTGAAGTGCTTATCTCACTGAAATAAACATTTGCGTCAATCCAGGATCGAAAGTTGGGTGGTTTGGTGAAGATGACATTTTGGCCTTCTGATGTGCATATCTGACTTGAAAGAAGCATTTCAGTGAAATCAGCATCAAAAGTGGAGTCGTTTGGTGAGGTTGGGATTTTGGCGTAGTGAAGTTCTTATCTCTCTGAAATAAGCACTTCAGTGAAATCAGCATCAAAAGTTGAATGGTTTAGTGAAGTTTTGATTTTGGTCTTCTGAAGTGCTTATCTCGCTGAAATAAGCACTTCAGTGAACTCAGCATCAAAAGATGTGTGGTTTTGTGATGATGTGATTTTGGCCTTCTGAAGTGCTTATCTGACTGAAATAACCTCTTCAATGAACCCAGCATCGAAAGTTGAGTGTTTTGGTGAAGTTTAGATTTAGGTCTTCTGAAGTGATTATCTCACTGAAATAAGCATTTGGGTAAATCCAGGATCGAAATTTGGGTGTTTTTGTGAAGTTGAGATTTTGGCCTTCTGAAGTGCTCAACTGACTGAAAGAAGCATTTCAGTGAAACCAGCATCAAAAGTTGAGTCGTTTGTTGAGGTTGGGAATTTGGCATTCTGAAGTGAAATTCTCGCTGAAATAAGCACTGCAGTGAGCCCAGCATCGAAACATGAGTGGTTTTGTGAAGTTGAGATTTAGGCATTCTGAGTTGCTTATGTCAATGAAATAAGCATTTGTGTAAATCCAGGATCGAAAATTGGGTGGTTTGGTGAAGTTTAGATTTTGGCCTTCTGAAGTGCATATCTGTCTGAAAGAAGCATTTCAGTGAAATCAGCATCAAAAGTTGAGTCGTTTTGTGAAGTTTAGATTTTGGCCTTCTGAAGTGCTTATCTCACTGAAATAAGCACTTCTATGAACGCAGCATCAAAAGTTGATTGGTTTGGTGAAGTTTCGATTTTGGTCTTCTGAAGTGCAAATCTCACTGAAATAAGAACTTCAGTGAACCCAGCATCGAAAGTTGCGTGGTTTGGAGAAGTTTAGATTTTGGTCTTCTGAAGTGCTTATCTCTCTGAAATAAACATTTGTGTAAATCCAGGATCGAAAGTTGGGTGGTTTAGTGAAGTTGACATTTTGGCCTTCTGATCTGCATATCTGACTGAAAGAAGCATTTCAGTGAAATCAGCATCAAAAGTGGAGTCGTTTGGTGAGGTTGGGATTTTGGCGTAGTGAAGTGCTTATCTCTCTGAAAGAAGCACTTCAGTGAACGCAGCATCGAAAGTTGATTGGTTTGGTGAAGTTTAGATTTTGGTCTTCTGAAGTGCTTCTCTCACTAAAATAAGCATTTGGGTAAATCCAGGATCGAAAGTTGGTTCGTTTGGTGAAGTTTAGATTATGGCTTTCTGATGTGCATATCTGACTGAAAGAAGCATTTCAGTGAAATCAGCATCAAAAGTTGAGTCGTTTAGTGAAGTTTAGATTTTGGCCTTCTGAAGTGCTTATCTGACTGAAATAAGCACTTCAGTGAAACCAGCATCAAAAGTTGAATGGTTTGGTGAAGTTTAGATTTTGGTCTCCTGAAGTGCTTATCTCGCTGAAATAAGCACTTCAGTGAACTCAGCATCAAAAGATGTGTGGTTTTGTGAAGTTTAGATTTTTGCCTTCTGAAGTGCTTATCTGACTGAAATAACCTCTTCAGTGAACCCAGCATCGAAAGTTGAGTGGTTTGGTGAAGTTTAGATTTAGGTCTTCTCAAGTGCTTGTCTCACTGAAATAAGCATTTGGGTAAATCCAGGATCGAAATTTGGGTGGTTTTGTGAAGTTGAGATTTTGGCCTTCTGAAGTGCTCAACTGACTGAAAGAAGCATTTCAGTGAAACCTGCATCAAAAGTTGAGTCGTTTGGTGAGGTTGGAATTTGGCATTCTGAAAGTGCTTATATCGCTAAAATAAGCACTGCAGTGAGCCCAGCATCGAAAGATGAGTGGTTTTGTGAAGTTGAGATTTAGAACTTCTGAGTTGCTTATTTCACTGAAATAAGCATTTGTGTAAATCCGGAATCGAAAATTGGGTGGTTTTGTGAAGTTGTGATTTTGGCCTTCTGAAGTGCATATCTGACTGAAAGACGCATTTCAGTGAAATCAGCATCAAAAGTGGAGTCTTTTGGCGAGGTTGGGATATTTGCGTAGTGAAATGCTTATCTCTCTGAAATAAGCACTTCAGTGAACCCAGCATCGAAAGTTGAGTGGTTTGGTGAAATTTAGATTTTGGTTTTCTGAAGTGCTTCTCTCACTAAAATAAGCATTTGGGTAAATCCAGGATCGAAAGTTGGGTGGTTTGGTGAAGTTTAGATTTTGGCCTTCTGATGTGCATATCGGAATGAAAGAAGCATTTCAGTGAAATCAGCATCAAAAGTTGAGTCGTTTAGTGAAGTTTAGATTTTGGCCTTCTGAAGTGCTTATCTGACTGAAATAACCTCTTCAATGAACCCAGCATCGAAAGTTGAGTGTTTTGGTGAAGTTTAGATTTAGGTCTTCTGAAGTGATTATCTCACTGAAATAAGCATTTGGGTAAATCCAGGATCGAAATTTGGGTGTTTTTGTGAAGTTGAGATTTTGGCCTTCTGAAGTGCTCAACTGACTGAAAGACGCATTTCAGTGAAACCAGCATCAAAAGTTGAGTCGTTTGTTGAGGTTGGGAATTTGGCATTCTGAAGTGCTTATCTCGCTGAAAATAGCACTGCAGTGAGCCCAGCATCGAAACATGAGTGGTTTTATGAAGTTGAGATTTAGGCATTCTGAGTTGCTTATGTCAATGAAATAAGCATTTGTGTAAATCCAGGATCGTAAATTGGGTGGTTTGGTGAAGTTTAGATTTTGGCCTTCTGAAGTGCATATCTGTCTGAAAGAAGCATTTCAGTGAAATCAGCATCAAAAGTTGAGTCGTTTTGTGAAGTTTAGATTTTGGCCTTCTGAAGTGCTGATCTCACTGAAATAAGCACTTCTATGAACGCAGCATCAAAAGTTGATTGGTTTGGTGAAGTTTCGATTTTGGTCTTCTGAAGTGCAAATCTCACTGAAATAAGAACTTCAGTGAACCCAGCATCGAAAGTTGCGTGGTTTGGAGAAGTTTAGATTTTGGTCTTCTGAAGTGCTTATCTCTCTGAAATAAACATTTGTGTAAATCCAGGATCGAAAGTTGGGTGGTTTAGTGAAGTTGACATTTTGGCCTTCTGATGTGCATATCTGACTGAAAGAAGCATTTCAGTGAAATCAGCATGAAAAGTGGAGTCGTTTGGTGAGGTTGGGATTTTGGCGTAGTGAAGTGCTTATCTCTCTGAAAGAAGCACTTCAGTGAACGCAGCATCGAAAGTTGATTGGTTTGGTGAAGTTTAGATTTTGGTCTTCTGAAGTGCTTCTCTCACTAAAATAAGCATTTGGGTAAATCCAGGATCGAAAGTTGGGTCGTTTGGTGAAGTTTAGATTATGGCTTTCTGATGTGCATATCTGACTGAAAGAAGCATTTCAGTGAAATCAGCATCAAATGTTGAGTCGTTTAGTGAAGTTTAGATTTTGGCCTTCTGAAGTGCTTATCTGACTGAAATAAGCACTTCAGTCAAACCAGCATCAAAAGTTGAATGGTTTGGTGAAGTTTAGATTTTGGTCTTCTGAAGTGCTTATCTCGCTGAAATAAGCACTTCAGTGAACTCAGCATCAAAAGATGTGTGGTTTTGTGAAGTTTAGATTTTTGCCTTCTGAAGTGCTTATCTGACTGAAATAACCTCTTCAGTGAACCCAGCATCGAAAGTTGAGTGGTTTGGTGAAGTTTAGATTTAGGTCTTCTGAAGTGCTTGTCTCACTGAAATAAGCATTTGGGTAAATCCAGGATCGAAATTTGGGTGGTTTTGTGAAGTTGAGATTTTTGCCTTCTGAAGTGCTCAACTGACTGAAAGAAGCATTTCAGTGAAACCTGCATCAAAAGTTGAGTCGTTTGGTGAGGTTGGAATTTGGCATTCTGAAGTGCTTATATCGCTAAAATAAGCACTGCAGTGAGCCCAGCATCGAAAGATGAGTGGTTTTGTGAAGTTGAGATTTAGACCTTCTGAGTTGCTTATTTCACTGAAATAAGCATTTGTGTAAATCCGGGATCGAAAATTGGGTGGTTTGGTGAAGTTTAGATTTTGGCCTTCTGAAGTGCATATCTGACTGAAAGAAGCATTTCAGTGAAATCAGCATCAAAAGTGGAGTCTTTTGGCAAGGTTGGGATATTTGCGTAGTGAAATGCTTATCTCTCTGAAATAAGCACTTCAGTGAACCCAGCATCGAAAGTTGAGTGGTTTGGTGAAGTTTAGATTTTGGTTTTCTGAAGTGCTTCTCTCACTAAAATAAGCATTTGGGTAAATCTAGGATCGAAAGTTGGGTGGTTTGGTGAAGTTTAGATTTTGGCCTTCTGATGTGCATATCTGAATGAAAGAAGCATTTCAGTGAAATCAGCATCAAAAGTTGAGTCGTTTAGTGAAGTTTAGATTTTGGCCTTCTGAAGTGCTTATCTGACTGAAATAAGCAATTCAGTGAAACGAGCATCAAAATTTGAGTCGTTTGGTGAGGTTGGGATTTTGGCATTCTGAAGTGCTGATCTCGCAGAAATAAGCACTTCAGTGAACTGAGCATCGAAAGATGTTTGGTTTTGTGAAGTTGTGATTTTGGCCTTCTGAAGTGCTTATCTGAATGAAATACGCTCTTCAAAGAACCCAGCATCATAAGTTTTTTGGTTTGTTGAAGATGTGATTTTGGACTTCTGAAGTGCTTATCTCACTGAAATAAGCAATTCAGTGAACCCAGCATCATAAGTTTTTTGGTTTGGTGAAGTTTAGATTTTGTTCTTCTGAAGTGCATATCTGACTGAAAGAAGCATTTCAGTGAAATCAGCATCAAAAGTTGAGTCGTTTTGTGAAGTTTAGATTTTGGCCATCTGAAGTGCTTATCTCACTGAAACAAGCACTTCTATGAACGCAGCATCAAAAGTTGATTGGTTTGGTGAAGTTTCGATTTTGGTCTTCTGAAGTGCAAATCACACTGAAATAAGCGTTTCAGTGAACACAGCATCGAAAGTTGAGTGGTTTGGTGAAGTTTAGATTTTGGTCTTCTGAAGTGCAAATCACACTGAAATAAGCGTTTCAGTGAACACAGCATCGAAAGTTGAGTGGTTTGGTGAAGTTTAGATTTTGGTCTTCTGAAGTGCTTATCTCACTGAAATAAACATTTGTGTCAATCCAGGATCGAAAGTTGGGTGGTTTGGTGAAGATGACATTTTGGCCTTCTGATGTGCATATCTGACTTGAAAGAAGCATTTCAGTGAAATCAGCATCAAAAGTGGAGTCGTTTGGTGAGGTTGGGATTTTGGCGTAGTGAAGTTCTTATCTCTCTGAAATAAGCACTTCAGTGAAATCAGCATCAAAAGTTGAATGGTTTAGTGAAGTTTTGATTTTGGTCTTCTGAAGTGCTTATCTCGCTGAAATAAGCACTTCAGTGAACTCAGCATCAAAAGATGTGTGGTTTTGTGATGATGTGATTTTGGCCTTCTGAAGTGCTTATCTGACTGAAATAACCTCTTCAATGAACCCAGCATCGAAAGTTGAGTGTTTTGGTGAAGTTTAGATTTAGGTCTTCTGAAGTGATTATCTCACTGAAATAAGCATTTGGGTAAATCCAGGATCGAAATTTGGGTGTTTTTGTGAAGTTGAGATTTTGGCCTTCTGAAGTGCTCAACTGACTGAAAGAAGCATTTCAGTGAAACCAGCATCAAAAGTTGAGTCGTTTGTTGAGGTTGGGAATTTGGCATTCTGAAGTGAAATTCTCGCTGAAATAAGCACTGCAGTGAGCCCAGCATCGAAACATGAGTGGTTTTGTGAAGTTGAGATTTAGGCATTCTGAGTTGCTTATGTCAATGAAATAAGCATTTGTGTAAATCCAGGATCGAAAATTGGGTGGTTTGGTGAAGTTTAGATTTTGGCCTTCTGAAGTGCATATCTGTCTGAAAGAAGCATTTCAGTGAAATCAGCATCAAAAGTTGAGTCGTTTTGTGAAGTTTAGATTTTGGCCTTCTGAAGTGCTTATCTCACTGAAATAAGCACTTCTATGAACGCAGCATAAAAAGTTGATTGGTTTGGTGAAGTTTCGATTTTGGTCTTCTGAAGTGCAAATCTCACTGAAATAAGAACTTCAGTGAACCCAGCATCGAAAGTTGCGTGGTTTGGAGAAGTTTCGATTTTGGTCTTCTGAAGTGCTTATCTCTCTGAAATAAACATTTGTGTAAATCCAGGATCGAAAGTTGGGTGGTTTAGTGAAGTTGACATTTTGGCCTTCTGATGTGCATATCTGACTGAAAGAAGCATTTCAGTGAAATCAGCATGAAAAGTGGAGTCGTTTGGTGAGGTTGGGATTTTGGCGTAGTGAAGTGCTTATCTCTCTGAAAGAAGCACTTCAGTGAACGCAGCATCGAAAGTTGATTGGTTTGGTGAAGTTTAGATTTTGGTCTTCTGAAGTGCTTCTCTCACTAAAATAAGCATTTGGGTAAATCCAGGATCGAAAGTTGGGTCGTTTGGTGAAGTTTAGATTATGGCTTTCTGATGTGCATATCTGACTGAAAGAAGCATTTCAGTGAAATCAGCATCAAATGTTGAGTCGTTTAGTGAAGTTTAGATTTTGGCCTTCTGAAGTGCTTATCTGACTGAAATAAGCACTTCAGTGAAACCAGCATCAAAAGTTGAATGGTTTGGTGAAGTTTAGATTTTGGTCTTCTGAAGTGCTTATCTCGCTGAAATAAGCACTTCAGTGAACTCAGCATCAAAAGATGTGTGGTTTTGTGAAGTTTAGATTTTTGCCTTCTGAAGTGCTTATCTGACTGAAATAACCTCTTCAGTGAACCCAGCATCGAAAGTTGAGTGGTTTGGTGAAGTTTAGATTTAGGTCTTCTGAAGTGCTTGTCTCACTGAAATAAGCATTTGGGTAAATCCAGGATCGAAATTTGGGTGGTTTTGTGAAGTTGAGATTTTTGCCTTCTGAAGTGCTCAACTGACTGAAAGAAGCATTTCAGTGAAACCTGCATCAAAAGTTGAGTCGTTTGGTGAGGTTGGAATTTGGCATTCTGAAGTGCTTATATCGCTAAAATAAGCACTGCAGTGAGCCCAGCATCGAAAGATGAGTGGTTTTGTGAAGTTGAGATTTAGACCTTCTGAGTTGCTTATTTCACTGAAATAAGCATTTGTGTAAATCCGGGATCGAAAATTGGGTGGTTTGGTGAAGTTTAGATTTTGGCCTTCTGAAGTGCATATCTGACTGAAAGAAGCATTTCAGTGAAATCAGCATCAAAAGTGGAGTCTTTTGGCAAGGTTGGGATATTTGCGTAGTGAAATGCTTATCTCTCTGAAATAAGCACTTCAGTGAACCCAGCATCGAAAGTTGAGTGGTTTGGTGAAGTTTAGATTTTGGTTTTCTGAAGTGCTTCTCTCACTAAAATAAGCATTTGGGTAAATCTAGGATCGAAAGTTGGGTGGTTTGGTGAAGTTTAGATTTTGGCCTTCTGATGTGCATATCTGAATGAAAGAAGCATTTCAGTGAAATCAGCATCAAAAGTTGAGTCGTTTAGTGAAGTTTAGATTTTGGCCTTCTGAAGTGCTTATCTGACTGAAATAAGCAATTCAGTGAAACGAGCATCAAAATTTGAGTCGTTTGGTGAGGTTGGGATTTTGGCATTCTGAAGTGCTGATCTCGCAGAAATAAGCACTTCAGTGAACTGAGCATCGAAAGATGTTTGGTTTTGTGAAGTTGTGATTTTGGCCTTCTGAAGTGCTTATCTGAATGAAATACGCTCTTCAAAGAACCCAGCATCATAAGTTTTTTGGTTTGTTGAAGATGTGATTTTGGACTTCTGAAGTGCTTATCTCACTGAAATAAGCAATTCAGTGAACCCAGCATCATAAGTTTTTTGGTTTGGTGAAGTTTAGATTTTGTTCTTCTGAAGTGCATATCTGACTGAAAGAAGCATTTCAGTGAAATCAGCATCAAAAGTTGAGTCGTTTTGTGAAGTTTAGATTTTGGCCATCTGAAGTGCTTATCTCACTGAAACAAGCACTTCTATGAACGCAGCATCAAAAGTTGATTGGTTTGGTGAAGTTTCGATTTTGGTCTTCTGAAGTGCAAATCACACTGAAATAAGCGTTTCAGTGAACACAGCATCGAAAGTTGAGTGGTTTGGTGAAGTTTAGATTTTGGTCTTCTGAAGTGCAAATCACACTGAAATAAGCGTTTCAGTGAACACAGCATCGAAAGTTGAGTGGTTTGGTGAAGTTTAGATTTTGGTCTTCTGAAGTGCTTATCTCACTGAAATAAACATTTGTGTCAATCCAGGATCGAAAGTTGGGTGGTTTGGTGAAGATGACATTTTGGCCTTCTGATGTGCATATCTGACTTGAAAGAAGCATTTCAGTGAAATCAGCATCAAAAGTGGAGTCGTTTGGTGAGGTTGGGATTTTGGCGTAGTGAAGTTCTTATCTCTCTGAAATAAGCACTTCAGTGAAATCAGCATCAAAAGTTGAATGGTTTAGTGAAGTTTTGATTTTGGTCTTCTGAAGTGCTTATCTCGCTGAAATAAGCACTTCAGTGAACTCAGCATCAAAAGATGTGTGGTTTTGTGATGATGTGATTTTGGCCTTCTGAAGTGCTTATCTGACTGAAATAACCTCTTCAATGAACCCAGCATCGAAAGTTGAGTGTTTTGGTGAAGTTTAGATTTAGGTCTTCTGAAGTGATTATCTCACTGAAATAAGCATTTGGGTAAATCCAGGATCGAAATTTGGGTGTTTTTGTGAAGTTGAGATTTTGGCCTTCTGAAGTGCTCAACTGACTGAAAGAAGCATTTCAGTGAAACCAGCATCAAAAGTTGAGTCGTTTGTTGAGGTTGGGAATTTGGCATTCTGAAGTGAAATTCTCGCTGAAATAAGCACTGCAGTGAGCCCAGCATCGAAACATGAGTGGTTTTGTGAAGTTGAGATTTAGGCATTCTGAGTTGCTTATGTCAATGAAATAAGCATTTGTGTAAATCCAGGATCGAAAATTGGGTGGTTTGGTGAAGTTTAGATTTTGGCCTTCTGAAGTGCATATCTGTCTGAAAGAAGCATTTCAGTGAAATCAGCATCAAAAGTTGAGTCGTTTTGTGAAGTTTAGATTTTGGCCTTCTGAAGTGCTTATCTCACTGAAATAAGCACTTCTATGAACGCAGCATAAAAAGTTGATTGGTTTGGTGAAGTTTCGATTTTGGTCTTCTGAAGTGCAAATCTCACTGAAATAAGAACTTCAGTGAACCCAGCATCGAAAGTTGCGTGGTTTGGAGAAGTTTAGATTTTGGTCTTCTGAAGTGCTTATCTCTCTGAAATAAACATTTGTGTAAATCCAGGATCGAAAGTTGGGTGGTTTAGTGAAGTTGACATTTTGGCCTTCTGATCTGCATATCTGACTGAAAGAAGCATTTCAGTGAAATCAGCATCAAAAGTGGAGTCGTTTGGTGAGGTTGGGATTTTGGCGTAGTGAAGTGCTTATCTCTCTGAAAGAAGCACTTCAGTGAACGCAGCATCGAAAGTTGATTGGTTTGGTGAAGTTTAGATTTTGGTCTTCTGAAGTGCTTCTCTCACTAAAATAAGCATTTGGGTAAATCCAGGATCGAAAGTTGGTTCGTTTGGTGAAGTTTAGATTATGGCTTTCTGATGTGCATATCTGACTGAAAGAAGCATTTCAGTGAAATCAGCATCAAAAGTTGAGTCGTTTAGTGAAGTTTAGATTTTGGCCTTCTGAAGTGCTTATCTGACTGAAATAAGCACTTCAGTGAAACCAGCATCAAAAGTTGAATGGTTTGGTGAAGTTTAGATTTTGGTCTCCTGAAGTGCTTATCTCGCTGAAATAAGCACTTCAGTGAACTCAGCATCAAAAGATGTGTGGTTTTGTGAAGTTTAGATTTTTGCCTTCTGAAGTGCTTATCTGACTGAAATAACCTCTTCAGTGAACCCAGCATCGAAAGTTGAGTGGTTTGGTGAAGTTTAGATTTAGGTCTTCTCAAGTGCTTGTCTCACTGAAATAAGCATTTGGGTAAATCCAGGATCGAAATTTGGGTGGTTTTGTGAAGTTGAGATTTTGGCCTTCTGAAGTGCTCAACTGACTGAAAGAAGCATTTCAGTGAAACCTGCATCAAAAGTTGAGTCGTTTGGTGAGGTTGGAATTTGGCATTCTGAAAGTGCTTATATCGCTAAAATAAGCACTGCAGTGAGCCCAGCATCGAAAGATGAGTGGTTTTGTGAAGTTGAGATTTAGACCTTCTGAGTTGCTTATTTCACTGAAATAAGCATTTGTGTAAATCCGGAATCGAAAATTGGGTGGTTTGGTGAAGTTTAGATTTTGGCCTTCTGAAGTGCATATCTGACTGAAAGAAGCATTTCAGTGAAATCAGCATCAAAAGTGGAGTCTTTTGGCGAGGTTGGGATATTTGCGTAGTGAAATGCTTATCTCTCTGAAATAAGCACTTCAGTGAACCCAGCATCGAAAGTTGAGTGGTTTGGTGAAATTTAGATTTTGGTTTTCTGAAGTGCTTCTCTCACTAAAATAAGCATTTGGGTAAATCCAGGATCGAAAGTTGGGTGGTTTGGTGAAGTTGAGATTTTGGCCTTCTGAAGTGCTCAACTGACTGAAAGAAGCATTTCAGTGAAACCAGCATCAAAAGTTGAGTCGTTTGTTGAGGTTGGGAATTTGGCATTCTGAAGTGCATATCGGAATGAAAGAAGCATTTCAGTGAAATCAGCATCAAAAGTTGAGTCGTTTAGTGAAGTTTAGATTTTGGCCTTCTGAAGTGCTTATCTGACTGAAATAACCTCTTCAATGAACCCAGCATCGAAAGTTGAGTGTTTTGGTGAAGTTTAGATTTAGGTCTTCTGAAGTGATTATCTCACTGAAATAAGCATTTGGGTAAATCCAGGATCGAAATTTGGGTGTTTTTGTGAAGTTGAGATTTTGGCCTTCTGAAGTGCTCAACTGACTGAAAGAAGCATTTCAGTGAAACCAGCATCAAAAGTTGAGTCGTTTGTTGAGGTTGGGAATTTGGCATTCTGAAGTGCTTATCTCGCTGAAAATAGCACTGCAGTGAGCCCAGCATCGAAACATGAGTGGTTTTATGAAGTTGAGATTTAGGAATTCTGAGTTGCTTATGTCAATGAAATAAGCATTTGTGTAAATCCAGGATCGTAAATTGGGTGGTTTAGTGAAGTTTAGATTTTGGCCTTCTGAAGTGCATATCTGTCTGAAAGAAGCATTTCAGTGAAATCAGCATCAAAAGTTGAGTCGTTTTGTGAAGTTTAGATTTTGGCCTTCTGAAGTGCTGATCTCACTGAAATAAGCACTTCTATGAACGCAGCATCAAAAGTTGATTGGTTTGGTGAAGTTTCGATTTTGGTCTTCTGAAGTGCAAATCTCACTGAAATAAGAACTTCAGTGAACCCAGCATCGAAAGTTGCGTGGTTTGGAGAAGTTTAGATTTTGGTCTTCTGAAGTGCTTATCTCTCTGAAATAAACATTTGTGTAAATCCAGGATCGAAAGTTGGGTGGTTTAGTGAAGTTGACATTTTGGCCTTCTGATGTGCATATCTGACTGAAAGAAGCATTTCAGTGAAATCAGCATGAAAAGTGGAGTCGTTTGGTGAGGTTGGGATTTTGGCGTAGTGAAGTGCTTATCTCTCTGAAAGAAGCACTTCAGTGAACGCAGCATCGAAAGTTGATTGGTTTGGTGAAGTTTAGATTTTGGTCTTCTGAAGTGCTTCTCTCACTAAAATAAGCATTTGGGTAAATCCAGGATCGAAAGTTGGGTCGTTTGGTGAAGTTTAGATTATGGCTTTCTGATGTGCATATCTGACTGAAAGAAGCATTTCAGTGAAATCAGCATCAAATGTTGAGTCGTTTAGTGAAGTTTAGATTTTGGCCTTCTGAAGTGCTTATCTGACTGAAATAAGCACTTCAGTGAAACCAGCATCAAAAGTTGAATGGTTTGGTGAAGTTTAGATTTTGGTCTTCTGAAGTGCTTATCTCGCTGAAATAAGCACTTCAGTGAACTCAGCATCAAAAGATGTGTGGTTTTGTGAAGTTTAGATTTTTGCCTTCTGAAGTGCTTATCTGACTGAAATAACCTCTTCAGTGAACCCAGCATCGAAAGTTGAGTGGTTTGGTGAAGTTTAGATTTAGGTCTTCTGAAGTGCTTGTCTCACTGAAATAAGCATTTGGGTAAATCCAGGATCGAAATTTGGGTGGTTTTGTGAAGTTGAGATTTTTGCCTTCTGAAGTGCTCAACTGACTGAAAGAAGCATTTCAGTGAAACCTGCATCAAAAGTTGAGTGGTTTGGTGAGGTTGGAATTTGGCATTCTGAAGTGCTTATATCGCTAAAATAAGCACTGCAGTGAGCCCAGCATCGAAAGATGAGTGGTTTTGTGAAGTTGAGATTTAGACCTTCTGAGTTGCTTATTTCACTGAAATAAGCATTTGTGTAAATCCGGGATCGAAAATTGGGTGGTTTGGTGAAGTTTAGATTTTGGCCTTCTGAAGTGCATATCTGACTGAAAGAAGCATTTCAGTGAAATCAGCATCAAAAGTGGAGTCTTTTGGCGAGGTTGGGATATTTGCGTAGTGAAATGCTTATCTCTCTGAAATAAGCACTTCAGTGAACCCAGCATCGAAAGTTGAGTGGTTTGGTGAAGTTTAGATTTTGGTTTTCTGAAGTGCTTCTCTCACTAAAATAAGCATTTGGGTAAATCTAGGATCGAAAGTTGGGTGGTTTGGTGAAGTTTAGATTTTGGCCTTCTGATGTGCATATCTGAATGAAAGAAGCATTTCAGTGAAATCAGCATCAAAAGTTGAGTCGTTTAGTGAAGTTTAGATTTTGGCCTTCTGAAGTGCTTATCTGACTGAAATAAGCAATTCAGTGAAACGAGCATCAAAATTTGAGTCGTTTGGTGAGGTTGGGATTTTGGCATTCTGAAGTGCTGATCTCGCAGAAATAAGCACTTCAGTGAACTGAGCATCGAAAGATGTTTGGTTTTGTGAAGTTGTGATTTTGGCCTTCTGAAGTGCTTATCTGAATGAAATACGCTCTTCAAAGAACCCAGCATCATAAGTTTTTTGGTTTGTTGAAGATGTGATTTTGGACTTCTGAAGTGCTTATCTCACTGAAATAAGCAATTCAGTGAACCCAGCATCATAAGTTTTTTGGTTTGGTGAAGTTTAGATTTTGTTCTTCTGAAGTGCATATCTGACTGAAAGAAGCATTTCAGTGAAATCAGCATCAAAAGTTGAGTCGTTTTGTGAAGTTTAGATTTTGGCCATCTGAAGTGCTTATCTCACTGAAACAAGCACTTCTATGAACGCAGCATCAAAAGTTGATTGGTTTGGTGAAGTTTCGATTTTGGTCTTCTGAAGTGCAAATCACACTGAAATAAGCGTTTCAGTGAACACAGCATCGAAAGTTGAGTGGTTTGGTGAAGTTTAGATTTTGGTCTTCTGAAGTGCAAATCACACTGAAATAAGCGTTTCAGTGAACACAGCATCGAAAGTTGAGTGGTTTGGTGAAGTTTAGATTTTGGTCTTCTGAAGTGCTTATCTCACTGAAATAAACATTTGCGTCAATCCAGGGTCGAAAGTTGGGTGGTTTTGTGAAGATGACATTTTGGCCTTCTGATGTGCATATCTGACTTGAAAGAAGCATTTCAGTGAAATCAGCATCAAAAGTGGAGTCGTTGGTGAGGTTGGGATTTTGTTTTAGTGAAGTGCTTATCTCTCTGAAATAAGCACTTCAGTGAACCCAGCATCGAAAGTTGAGTGGTTTGGTGAAGTTTAGATTTTGGTCTTCTGAAGTGCTTCTCTCACGAAAATAAGCATTTGCGTAAATCCAGGATCGAAATTTGGGTGGTTTGATGAAGTTGAGATTTTGGCCTTCTGAAGTGCTCAACTGACTGAAAGAAGCATTTCAGTGATACCAGCATCAAAAGTTGAGTCGTTTGGTGAGGTTGGGAATTTGGCATTCTGAAGTGCTTATCTCGCTGAAATATTCACAGCATTGAGCCCAGCATCGAAAGATGAGTGTTTTTGTGAAGTTGAGATTTTGGCCTTCTGAAGTGCTTATCTCACTGAAATAAGCATTTGAGTAAATCCAGGATCGAAAGTTGGGTGGTTTGGTGAAGTTGAGATTTTGGCCCTCTGATGTGCATATCTGACTGAAAGAAGCTTTTCAGTGAAATCAGCATCAAAAGTGGAGTCGTTTCGTGAAGTTTAGATTTTGGCCTTCTGAAGTACTTATCTCGTTGAAATAAACACTTCAGTGAACTCAGCATCGAAAGATGTGTGGTTTTGTGAAGTTGTGATTTTGGCCTTCTGAAGTACTTATCTGAATGAAATGCGCTCTTCAGTGAACCCAGCTTCATAAGTTTTATGGTTTGGTGAAGATGTGATTTTGGACTTCTGAAGTGCTTATCTCACTGAAATAAGCAATTCAGTGAACGCAGCAACAAAAGTTGAGTGGTTTGGTGAATTTAGATTTTGGTCTTCTGAAGTGCAAATCACACTGAAATAAGCACTTCAGTGAACCCAGCGTCGAAAGTTGAGTGGTTTGGTGAAGTTTAGATTTTGGTCTTCTGAAGTGCTTATCTCACTGAAATAAACATTTGTGTAAATCCAGGATCGAAAGTTGGGTGGTGTGGTGAAGTTGAGATTTTTGCCTTCTGATGTGCATATCTGATTGAAAGAAGCATTTCAGTAAAATCAGCATCAAAAGTGGAGTCGTTTGGTGAGGTTGGGATATTGGCGTAGTGAAATGCTTATCTCTCTGAAATAAGCACTTCAGTGAATCCAGCATCGAAAGTTGAGTGGTTTGGTGAAGTTTAGATTTTGGTCTTCTGAAGTGCTTCTCTCACTAAAATAAGCATTTGGGTAAATCCAGGATCGAAAGTTGGGTGGTTTGGTGAAGTTTAGATTTTGGCCTTCTGATGTGCATATCTGAATGAAAGAAGCATTTCAGTGAAATCAGCATCAAAAGTTGAGTCGTTTAGTGAAGTTTAGATTTTGGCCTTCTGAAGTGCTTATCTGACTGAAATAAGCAATTCAGTGAAACGAGCATCAAAAGTTGAGTCGTTTGGTGAGGTTGGGATTTTGGCATTCTGAAGTGCTGATCTCGCTGAAATAAGCACTTCAGTGAACTGAGCATCGAAAGATGTTTGGTTTTGTGAAGTTGTGATTTTGGCCTTCTGAAGTGCTTATCTGAATGAAATACGCTCTTCAAAGAACCCAGCATCATAAGTTTTTTGGTTTGTTGAAGATGTGATTTTGGACCTCTGAAGTGCTTATCTCACTGAAATAAGCAATTCAGTGAACCCAGCATCATAAGTTTTTTGGTTTGGTGAAGTTTAGATTTTGTTCTTCTGAAGTGCATATCTGACTGAAAGAAGCATTTCAGTGAAATCAGCATCTAAAGTTGAGTCGTTTTGTGAAGTTTAGATTTTGGCCATCTGAAGTGCTGATCTCACTGAAACAAGCACTTCTATGAACGCAGCATCAAAAGTTGATTGGTTTGGTGAAGTTTCGATTTTGGTCTTCTGAAGTGCAAATCACACTGAAATAAGCACTTCAGTGAACCCAGCATCGAAAGTTGAGTGGTTTGGTGAAGTTTAGATTTTGGTCTTCTGAAGTGCTTATCTCACTGAAATAAACATTTGTGTCAATCCAGGATCGAAAGTTGGGTGGTTTGGTGAAGATGACATTTTGGCCTTCTGATGTGCATATCTGACTTGAACGAAGCATTTCAGTGAAATCAGCATCAAAAGTGGAGTCGTTGGTGAGGTTGGGATTTTGGCGTAGTGAAGTTCTTATCTCTCTGAAATAAGCACTTCAGTGAACCCAGCATCGAAAGTTGAGTGGTTTGGTGATGTTTAGATTTTGGTCTTCAGAAGTGCTTCTCTCAAGAAAATAAGCATTTGGGTAAATCCAGGATCGAAATTTGGGTGGTTTGATGAAGTTGAGATTTTGACCTTCTGAAGTGCTCAACTGACTGAAAGAAGCATTTCAGTGAAACCAGCATGAAAAGTTGAGTCGTTTGGTGAGGTTGGGAATTTGGCATTCTGAAGTGCTTATCTCGCTGAAATATTCACTGCAGTGAGCCCAGCATCGAAAGATGAGTGTTTTTGTGAAGTTGAGATTTTGGCCTTCTGAAGTGCTTATCTCACTGAAATAAGCATTTGTGTAAATCCAGGACCGAAAATTGGGTGGTTTGGTGAAGTTTAGATTTTGGCCTTCTGAAGTGCTTATCTGACTGAAAGAAGCACTTCAGTGAAACCAGCATCAAAAGTTGAGTCGTTTGGTGAAGTTGGGATTTTGGCATTCTGAAGTGCTTCTGTCGCTGAAATAAGCACTTCAGTGAAACCAGCATCAAAAGTTGAATGGTTTGGTGAAGTTTGATTTTGGTCTTCTGAAGTGCTTATCTCGTTGAAATAAGCACTTCAGTGAACTCAGCATCAAAAGATGTGTGGTTTTGTGAAGTTTAGATTTTTGCCTTCTGAAGTGCTTATCTGACTGAAATAACCTCTTCAGTGAACCCAGCATCGAAAGTTGAGTGGTTTGGTGAAGTTTAGATTTAGGTCTTCTGAAGTGCTTATCTCACTGAAATAAGCACTTCAGTGAACCCAGCGTCGAAAGTTGAGTGGTTTGGTGAAGTTTAGATTTTGGTCTTCTGAAGTGCTTATCTCACTGAAATAAACATTTGTGTAAATCCAGGATCGAAAGTTGGGTGGTTTGGTGAAGTTGAGATTTTGGCCTTCTGATGTGCATATCTGACTGAAAGAAGCTTTTCAGTGAAATCAGCATCAAAAGTGGAGTCGTTTCGTGAAGTTTAGATTTTGGCCTTCTGAAGTACTTATCTCGTTGAAATAAACACTTCAGTGAACTCAGCATCGAAAGATGTGTGGTTTTGTGAAGTTGTGATTTTGGCCTTCTGAAGTACTTATCTGAATGAAATGCGCTCTTCAGTGAACCCAGCTTCATAAGTTTTATGGTTTGGTGAAGATGTGATTTTGGACTTCTGAAGTGCTTATCTCACTGAAATAAGCAATTCAGTGAACGCAGCAACAAAAGTTGAGTGGTTTGGTGAAGTTTAGATTTTGGTCTTCTGAAGTGCTTATCTCACTGAAATAAGCATTTGGGTAAATCCAGGATCGAAAGTTGGGTGGTTTGGTGAAGTTGAGATTTTGGCCTTCTGATGTGCATATCTGAATGAAAGAAGCATTTCAGTGAAATCAGCATCAAAAGTTGAGTCGTTTAGTGAAGTTTAGATTTTGGCCTTCTGAAGTGCTTATCTGACTGAAATAAGCAATTCAGTGAAACGAGCATCAAAAGTTGAGTCGTTTGGTGAGGTTGGGATTTTGGCATTCTGAAGTGCTGATCTCGCTGAAATAAGCACTTCAGTGAACTGAGCATCGAAAGATGTTTGGTTTTGTGAAGTTGTGATTTTGGCCTTCTGAAGTGCTTATCTGAATGAAATACGCTCTTCAAAGAACCCAGCATCATAAGTTTTTTGGTTTGTTGAAGATGTGATTTTGGACTTCTGAAGTGCTTATCTCACTGAAATAAGCAATTCAGTGAACCCAGCATCATAAGTTTTTTGGTTTGGTGAAGTTTAGATTTTGTTCTTCTGAAGTGCATATCTGACTGAAAGAAGCATTTCAGTGAAATCAGCATCTAAAGTTGAGTCGTTTTGTGAAGTTTAGATTTTGGCCATCTGAAGTGCTTATCTCACTGAAACAAGCACTTCTATGAACGCAGCATCAAAAGTTGATTGGTTTGGTGAAGTTTCGATTTTGGTCTTCTGAAGTGCAAATCACACTGAAATAAGCACTTCAGTGAACCCAGCATCGAAAGTTGAGTGGTTTGGTGAAGTTTAGATTTTGGTCTTCTGAAGTGCTTATCTCACTGAAATAATCATTTGTGTCAATCCAGGATCGAAAGTTGGGTGGTTTGGTGAAGATGACATTTTGGCCTTCTGATGTGCATATCTGACTTGAAAGAAGCATTTCAGTGAAATCAGCATCAAAAGTGGAGTCGTTGGTGAGGTTGGGATTTTGGCGTAGTGAAGTTCTTATCTCTCTGAAATAAGCACTTCAGTGAACCCAGCATCGAAAGTTGAGTGGTTTGGTGATGTTTAGATTTTGGTCTTCTGAAGTGCTTCTCTCACGAAAATAAGCATTTGGGTAAATCCAGGATCGAAATTTGGGTGGTTTGATGAAGTTGAGATTTTGACCTTCTGAAGTGCTCAACTGACTGAAAGAAGCATTTCAGTGAAACCAGCATGAAAAGTTGAGTCGTTTGGTGAGGTTGGGAATTTGGCATTCTGAAGTGCTTATCTCGCTGAAATATTCACTGCAGTGAGCCCAGCATCGAAAGATGAGTGTTTTTGTGAAGTTGAGATTTTGGCCTTCTGAAGTGCTTATCTCACTGAAATAAGCATTTGTGTAAATCCAGGACCGAAAATTGGGTGGTTTGGTGAAGTTTAGATTTTGGCCTTCTGAAGTGCTTATCTGACTGAAAGAAGCACTTCAGTGAAACCAGCATCAAAAGTTGAGTCGTTTGGTGAAGTTGGGATTTTGGCATTCTGAAGTGCTTCTGTCGCTGAAATAAGCACTTCAGTGAAACCAGCATCAAAAGTTGAATGGTTTGGTGAAGTTTGATTTTGGTCTTCTGAAGTGCTTATCTCGTTGAAATAAGCACTTCAGTGAACTCAGCATCAAAAGATGTGTGGTTTTGTGAAGTTTAGATTTTTGCCTTCTGAAGTGCTTATCTGACTGAAATAACCTCTTCAGTGAACCCAGCATCGAAAGTTGAGTGGTTTGGTGAAGTTTAGATTTAGGTCTTCTGAAGTGCTTATCTCACTGAAATAAGCACTTCAGTGAACCCAGCGTCGAAAGTTGAGTGGTTTGGTGAAGTTTAGATTTTGGTCTTCTGAAGTGCTGATCTCACTGAAATAAACATTTGTGTAAATCCAGGATCGAAAGTTGGGTGGTTTGGTGAAGTTGAGATTTTGGCCTTCTGATGTGCATATCTGACTGAAAGAAGCTTTTCAGTGAAATCAGCATCAAAAGTGGAGTCGTTTCGTGAAGTTTAGATTTTGGCCTTCTGAAGTACTTATCTCGTTGAAATAAACACTTCAGTGAACTCAGCATCGAAAGATGTGTGGTTTTGTGAAGTTGTGATTTTGGCCTTCTGAAGTACTTATCTGAATGAAATGCGCTCTTCAGTGAACCCAGCTTCATAAGTTTTATGGTTTGGTGAAGATGTGATTTTGGACTTCTGAAGTGCTTATCTCACTGAAATAAGCAATTCAGTGAACGCAGCAACAAAAGTTGAGTGGTTTGGTGAAGTTTAGATTTTGGTCTTCTGAAGTGCTTATCTCACTGAAATAAGCATTTGGGTAAATCCAGGATCGAAAGTTGGGTGGTTTGGTGAAGTTGAGATTTTGGCCTTCTGATTTGCATATCTGACTGTAAGAAGCATTTCAGTGAAATCAGCATCAAAAGTTGAGTCGTTTAGATAAGTTTAGATTTTGGTATTCTGAAGTGCTTATCTCACTGAAATAAGCACTTCAGTGAAATCAGCATCAAAAGTTGAATGGTTTAGTGAAGTTTTGATTTTGGTCTTCTGAAGTGCTTATCTCGCTGAAATAAGCACTTCAGTGAACTCAGCATCAAAAGATGTGTGGTTTTGTGAAGTTTAGATTTTTGCCTTCTGAAGTGCTTATCTGACTGAAATAACCTCTTCAGTGAACCCAGCATCGAAAGTTGAGTGGTTTGGTGAAGTTTAGATTTAGGTCTTCTGAAGTGCTTGTCTCACTGAAATAAGCATTTGGGTAAATCCAGGATCGAAATTTGGGTGGTTTTGTGAAGTTGAGATTTTTGCCTTCTGAAGTGCTCAACTGACTGAAAGAAGCATTTCAGTGAAACCTGCATCAAAAGTTGAGTCGTTTGGTGAGGTTGGAATTTGGCATTCTGAAGTGCTTATATCGCTAAAATAAGCACTGCAGTGAGCCCAGCATCGAAAGATGAGTGGTTTTGTGAAGTTGAGATTTAGACCTTCTGAGTTGCTTATTTCACTGAAATAAGCATTTGTGTAAATCCGGGATCGAAAATTGGGTGGTTTGGTGAAGTTTAGATTTTGGCCTTCTGAAGTGCATATCTGACTGAAAGAAGCATTTCAGTGAAATCAGCATCAAAAGTGGAGTCTTTTGGCGAGGTTGGGATCTTGGCGTAGTGAAATGCTTATCTCTCTGAAATAAGCACTTCAGTGAACCCAGCATCGAAAGTTGAGTGGTTTTGTGAAGTTTAGATTTTGGTTTTCTGAAGTGCTTCTCTCACTAAAATAAGCATTTGGGTAAATCCAGGATCGAAAGTTGGGTGGTTTGGTGAAGTTTAGATTTTGGTCTTCTGAAGTGCATATCTGAATGAAAGAAGCATTTCAGTGAAATCAGCATCAAAAGTTGAGTCGTTTAGTGAAGTTTAGATTTTGGCCTTCTGAAGTGCTTATCTGACTGAAATAAGCAATTCAGTGAAACGAGCATCAAAATTTGAGTCGTTTGGTGAGGTTGGGATTTTGGCATTCTGAAGTGCTGATCTCGCTGAAATAAGCACTTCAGTGAACTGAGCATCGAAAGATGTTTGGTTTTGTGAAGTTGTGATTTTGGCCTTCTGAAGTGCTTATCTGAATGAAATACGCTCTTCAAAGAACCCAGCATCATAAGTTTTTTGGTTTGTTGAAGATGTGATTTTGGACTTCTGAAGTGCTTATCTCACTGAAATAAGCAATTCAGTGAACCCAGCATCATAAGTTTTTTGGTTTGGTGAAGTTTAGATTTTGTTCTTCTGAAGTGCATATCTTACTGAAAGAAGCATTTCAGTGAAATCAGCATCAAAAGTTGAGTCGTTTTGTGAAGTTTAGATTTTGGCCATCTGAAGTGCTTATCTCACTGAAACAAGCACTTCTATGAACGCAGCATCAAAAGTTGATTGGTTTGGTGAAGTTTCGATTTTGGTCTTCTGAAGTGCAAATCACACTGAAATAAGCGTTTCAGTGAACACAGCATCGAAAGTTGAGTGGTTTGGTGAAGTTTAGATTTTGGTCTTCTGAAGTGCAAATCACACTGAAATAAGCGTTTCAGTGAACACAGCATCGAAAGTTGAGTGGTTTGGTGAAGTTTAGATTTTGGTCTTCTGAAGTGCTTATCTCACTGAAATAAACATTTGTGTCAATCCGGGGTCGAAAGTTGGGTGGTTTGGTGAAGATGACATTTTGGCCTTCTGATGTGCATATCTGACTTGAAAGAAGCATTTCAGTGAAATCAGCATCAAAAGTGGAGTCGTTGGTGAGGTTGGGATTTTGGCGTAGTGAAGTTCTTATCTCTCTGAAATAAGCACTTCAGTGAACCCAGCATCGAAAGTTGAGTGGTTTGGTGAAGTTTAGATTTTGGTCTTCTGAAGTGCTTCTCTCACGAAAATAAGCATTTGGGTAAATCCAGGATCGAAATTTGGGTGGTTTGATGAAGTTGAGATTTTGACCTTCTGAAGTGCTCAACTGACTGAAAGAAGCATTTCAGTGAAACCAGCATCAAAAGTTGAGTCGTTTGGTGAGGTTGGGAATTTGGCATTCTGAAGTGCTTATCTCGCTGAAATATTCACTGCAGTGAGCCCAGCATCGAAAGATGAGTGTTTTTGTGAAGTTGAGATTTTGGCCTTCTGAAGTGCTTATCTCACTGAAATAAGCATTTGTGTAAATCCAGGACCGAAAATTGGGTGGTTTGGTGAAGTTTAGATTTTGGCCTTCTGAAGTGCTTATCTGACTGAAAGAAGCACTTCAGTGAAACCAGCATCAAAAGTTGAGTCGTTTGGTGAAGTTGGGATTTTGGCATTCTGAAGTGCTTCTGTCGCTGAAATAAGCACTTCAGTGAAACCAGCATCAAAAGTTGAATGGTTTGGTGAAGTTTGATTTTGGTCTTCTGAAGTGCTGATCTCGTTGAAATAAGCACTTCAGTGAACTCAGCATCAAAAGATGTGTGGTTTTGTGAAGTTTAGATTTTTGCCTTCTGAAGTGCTTATCTGACTGAAATAACCTCTTCAGTGAACCCAGCATCAAAAGTTGAGTGGTTTGGTGAAGTTTAGATTTAGGTCTTCTGAAGTGCTTATCTCGTTGAAATAAACACTTCAGTGAACTCAGCATCGAAAGATGTGTGGTTTTGTGAAGTTGTGATTTTGGCCTTCTGAAGTGCTTATCTGAATGAAATGCCTTCTTCAGTGAACCCAGCTTCATAAGTTTTATGGTTTGGTGAAGATGTGATTTTGGACTTCTGAAGTGCTTATCTCACTGAAATAAGCAATTCAGTGAACGCAGCAACAAAAGTTGAGTGGTTTGGTGAAGTTTAGATTTTGGTCTTCTGAAGTGCTTATCTCACTGAAATAAACATTTGTGTAAATCCAGGATCGAAAGTTGGGTGGTTTGGTGAAGTTGAGATTTTGGCCTTCTGATGTGCATATCTGACTGAAAGAAGCTTTTCAGTGAAATCAGCATCAAAAGTTGAGTCGTTTAGAGAAGTTTAGATTTTGGTATTCTGAAGTGCTTATCTCACTGAAATAAGCACTTCAGTGAAATCAGCATCAAAAGTTGAATGGTTTAGTGAAGTTTTGATTTTGGTCTTCTGAAGTGCTTATCTCGCTGAAATAAGCACTTCAGTGAACTCAGCATCAAAAGATGTGTGGTTTTGTGATGATGTGATTTTGGCCTTCTGAAGTGCTGATCTGACTGAAATAACCTCTTCAGTGAACCCAGCATCGAAAGTTGAGTGTTTTGGTGAAGTTTAGATTTAGGTCTTCTGAAGTGATTATCTCACTGAAATAAGCATTTGGGTAAATCCAGGATCGAAATTTGGGTGTTTTTGTGAAGTTGAGATTTTGGCCTTCTGAAGTGCTCAACTGACTGAAAGAAGCATTTCAGTGAAACCAGCATCAAAAGTTGAGTCGTTTGTTGAGGTTGGGAATTTGGCATTCTGAAGTGAAATTCTCGCTGAAATAAGCACTGCAGTGAGCCCAGCATCGAAAGATGAGTGGTTTTGTGAAGTTGAGATTTAGGCATTCTGAGTTGCTTATGTCAATGAAATAAGCATTTGTGTAAATCCAGGATCGAAAATTGGGTGGTTTGGTGAAGTTTAGATTTTGGCCTTCTGAAGTGCTTATCTGACTGAAATAAGCACTTCAGTGAAACCAGCATCAAAAGTTGAGTCGTTTGGTGAAGTTGGGATTTTGGCATTCTGAAGTGCTTCTGTCGCTGAAATAAGCACTTCAGTGAAACCAGCATCAAAAGTTGAATGGTTTGGTGAAGTTTGATTTTGGTCTTCTGAAGTGCTTATCTCGTTGAAATAAGCACTTCAGTGAACTCAGCATCAAAAGATGTGTGGTTTTGTGAAGTTTAGATTTTTGCCTTCTGAAGTGCTTATCTGACTGAAATAACCTCTTCAGTGAACGCAGCATCGAAAGTTGAGTGGTTTGGTGAAGTTTAGATTTAGGTCTTCTGAAGTGCTTATCTCACTGAAATAAGCACTTCAGTGAACCCAGCGTCGAAAGTTGAGTGGTTTGGTGAAGTTTAGATTTTGGTCTTCTGAAGTGCTTATCTCACTGAAATAAACATTTGTGTAAATCCAGGATCGAAAGTTGGGTGGTTTGGTGAAGTTGAGATTTTGGCCTTCTGATGTGCATATCTGACTGAAAGAAGCTTTTCAGTGAAATCAGCATCAAAAGTGGAGTCGTTTCGTGAAGTTTAGATTTTGGCCTTCTGAAGTACTTATCTCGTTGAAATAAACACTTCAGTGAACTCAGCATCGAAAGATGTGTGGTTTTGTGAAGTTGTGATTTTGGCCTTCTGAAGTACTTATCTGAATGAAATGCGCTCTTCAGTGAACCCAGCTTCATAAGTTTTATGGTTTGGTGAAGATGTGATTTTGGACTTCTGAAGTGCTTATCTCACTGAAATAAGCAATTCAGTGAACGCAGCAACAAAAGTTGAGTGGTTTGGTGAAGTTTAGATTTTGGTCTTCTGAAGTGCTTATCTCACTGAAATAAGCATTTGGGTAAATCCAGGATCGAAAGTTGGGTGGTTTGGTGAAGTTGAGATTTTGGCCTTCTGATGTGCATATCTGACACTAAGAAGCATTTCAGTGAAATCAGCATCAAAAGTTGAGTCGTTTAGAGAAGTTTAGATTTTGGTATTCTGAAGTGCTTATCTCACTGAAATAAGCACTTCACTGAAATCAGCATCAAAAGTTGAATGGTTTAGTGAAGTTTTGATTTTGGTCTTCTGAAGTGCTTATCTCACTGAAATAAGCACTTCAGTGAACTCAGCATCAAAAGATGTGTGGTTTTGTGATGTTGTGATTTTGGCCTTCTGAAGTGCTTATCTGACTGAAATAACCTCTTCAATGAACCCAGCATCGAAAGTTGAGTGTTTTGGTGAAGTTTAGATTTAGGTCTTCTGAAGTGATTATCTCACTGAAATAAGCATTTGGGTAAATCCAGGATCGAAATTTGGGTGTTTTTGTGAAGTTGAGATTTTGGCCTTCTGAAGTGCTCAACTGACTGAAAGAAGCATTTCAGTGAAACCAGCATCAAAAGTTGAGTCGTTTGTTGAGGTTGGGAATTTGGCATTCTGAAGTGCTTAACTCGCTGAAATAAGCACTGCAGTGAGCCCAGCATCGAAAGATGAGTGGTTTTGTGAAGTTGAGATTTAGGCATTCTGAGTTGCTTATGTCAATGAAATAAGCATTTGTGTAAATCCAGGATCGAAAATTGGGTGGTTTGGTGAAGTTTAGATTTTGGCCTTCTGAAGTGCATATCTGTCTGAAAGAAGCATTTCAGTGAAATCAGCATCAAAAGTTGAGTCGTTTTGTGAAGTTTAGATTTTGGCCTTCTGAAGTGCTTATCTCACTGAAATAAGCACTTCTATGAACGCAGCATCAAAAGTTGATTGGTTTGGTGAAGTTTCGATTTTGGTCTTCTGAAGTGCAAATCTCACTGAAATAAGAACTTCAGTGAACCCAGCATCGAAAGTTGCGTGGTTTGGAGAAGTTTAGATTTTGGTCTTCTGAAGTGCTTATCTCTCTGAAATAAACATTTGTGTAAATCCAGGATCGAAAGTTGGGTGGTTTAGTGAAGTTGACATTTTGGCCTTCTGATCTGCATATCTGACTGAAAGAAGCATTTCAGTGAAATCAGCATGAAAAGTGGAGTCGTTTGGTGAGGTTGGGATTTTGGCGTAGTGAAGTGCTTATCTCTCTGAAAGAAGCACTTCAGTGAACGCAGCATCGAAAGTTGATTGGTTTGGTGAAGTTTAGATTTTGGTCTTCTGAAGTGCTTCTCTCACTAAAATAAGCATTTGGGTAAATCCAGGATCGAAAGTTGGGTCGTTTGGTGAAGTTTAGATTATGGCTTTCTGATGTGCATATCTGACTGAAAGAAGCATTTCAGTGAAGTCAGCATCAAAAGTTGAGTCGTTTAGTGAAGTTTAGATTTTGGCCTTCTGAAGTGCTTATCTGACTGAAATAAGCACTTCAGTGAAACCAGCATCAAAAGTTGAATGGTTTGGTGAAGTTTAGATTTTGGTCTTCTGAAGTGCTTATCTCGCTGAAATAAGCACTTCAGTGAACTCAGCATCAAAAGATGTGTGGTTTTGTGAAGTTTAGATTTTTGCCTTCTGAAGTGCTTATCTGACTGAAATAACCTCTTCAGTGAACCCTTGCATCGAAAGTTGAGTGGTTTGGTGAAGTTTAGATTTAGGTCTTCTGAAGTGCTTGTCTCACTGAAATAAGCATTTGGGTAAATCCAGGATCGAAATTTGGGTGGTTTTGTGAAGTTGAGATTTTTGCCTTCTGAAGTGCTCAACTGACTGAAAGAAGCATTTCAGTGAAACCTGCATCAAAAGTTGAGTCGTTTGGTGAGGTTGGAATTTGGCATTCTGAAGTGCTTATATCGCTAAAATAAGCACTGCAGTGAGCCCAGCATCGAAAGATGAGTGGTTTTGTGAAGTTGAGATTTAGACCTTCTGAGTTGCTTATTTCACTGAAATAAGCATTTGTGTAAATCCGGGATCGAAAATTGGGTGGTTTGGTGAAGTTTAGATTTTGGCCTTCTGAAGTGCATATCTGACTGAAAGAAGCATTTCAGTGAAATCAGCATCAAAAGTGGAGTCTTTTGGCGAGGTTGGGATCTTGGCGTAGTGAAATGCTTATCTCTCTGAAATAAGCACTTCAGTGAACCCAGCATCGAAAGTTGAGTGGTTTTGTGAAGTTTAGATTTTGGTTTTCTGAAGTGCTTCTCTCACTAAAATAAGCATTTGGGTAAATCCAGGATCGAAAGTTGGGTGGTTTGGTGAAGTTTAGATTTTGGTCTTCTGAAGTGCATATCTGAATGAAAGAAGCATTTCAGTGAAATCAGCATCAAAAGTTGAGTCGTTTAGTGAAGTTTAGATTTTGGCCTTCTGAAGTGCTTATCTGACTGAAATAAGCAATTCAGTGAAACGAGCATCAAAATTTGAGTCGTTTGGTGAGGTTGGGATTTTGGCATTCTGAAGTGCTGATCTCGCAGAAATAAGCACTTCAGTGAACTGAGCATCGAAAGATGTTTGGTTTTGTGAAGTTGTGATTTTGGCCTTCTGAAGTGCTTATCTGAATGAAATACGCTCTTCAAAGAACCCAGCATCATAAGTTTTTTGGTTTGTTGAAGATGTGATTTTGGACTTCTGAAGTGCTTATCTCACTGAAATAAGCAATTCAGTGAACCCAGCATCATAAGTTTTTTGGTTTGGTGAAGTTTAGATTTTGTTCTTCTGAAGTGCATATCTTACTGAAAGAAGCATTTCAGTGAAATCAGCATCAAAAGTTGAGTCGTTTTGTGAAGTTTAGATTTTGGCCATCTGAAGTGCTTATCTCACTGAAACAAGCACTTCTATGAACGCAGCATCAAAAGTTGATTGGTTTGGTGAAGTTTCGATTTTGGTCTTCTGAAGTGCAAATCACACTGAAATAAGCGTTTCAGTGAACACAGCATCGAAAGTTGAGTGGTTTGGTGAAGTTTAGATTTTGGTCTTCTGAAGTGCAAATCACACTGAAATAAGCGTTTCAGTGAACACAGCATCGAAAGTTGAGTGGTTTGGTGAAGTTTAGATTTTGGTCTTCTGAAGTGCTTATCTCACTGAAATAAACATTTGTGTCAATCCAGGGTCGAAAGTTGGGTGGTTTGGTGAAGATGACATTTTGGCCTTCTGATGTGCATATCTGACTTGAAAGAAGCATTTCAGTGAAATCAGCATCAAAAGTGGAGTCGTTGGTGAGGTTGGGATTTTGGCGTAGTGAAGTTCTTATCTCTCTGAAATAAGCACTTCAGTGAACCCAGCATCGAAAGTTGAGTGGTTTGGTGAAGTTTAGATTTTGGTCTTCTGAAGTGCTTCTCTCACGAAAATAAGCATTTGGGTAAATCCAGGATCGAAATTTGGGTGGTTTGATGAAGTTGAGATTTTGACCTTCTGAAGTGCTCAACTGACTGAAAGAAGCATTTCAGTGAAACCAGCATCAAAAGTTGAGTCGTTTGGTGAGGTTGGGAATTTGGCATTCTGAAGTGCTTATCTCGCTGAAATATTCACTGCAGTGAGCCCAGCATCGAAAGATGAGTGTTTTTGTGAAGTTGAGATTTTGGCCTTCTGAAGTGCTTATCTCACTGAAATAAGCATTTGTGTAAATCCAGGATCGAAAATTGGGTGGTTTGGTGAAGTTTAGATTTTGGCCTTCTGAAGTGCTTATCTGACTGAAAGAAGCACTTCAGTGAAACCAGCATCAAAAGTTGAGTCGTTTGGTGAAGTTGGGATTTTGGCATTCTGAAGTGCTTCTGTCGCTGAAATAAGCACTTCAGTGAAACCAGCATCAAAAGTTGAATGGTTTGGTGAAGTTTGATTTTGGTCTTCTGAAGTGCTGATCTCGTTGAAATAAGCACTTCAGTGAACTCAGCATCAAAAGATGTGTGGTTTTGTGAAGTTTAGATTTTTGCCTTCTGAAGTGCTTATCTGACTGAAATAACCTCTTCAGTGAACCCAGCATCAAAAGTTGAGTGGTTTGGTGAAGTTTAGATTTAGGTCTTCTGAAGTGCTTATCTCACTGAAATAAGCACTTCAGTGAACCCAGCGTCGAAAGTTGAGTGGTTTGGTGAAGTTTAGATTTTGGTCTTCTGAAGTGCTTATCTCACTGAAATAAACATTTGGGTAAATCCAGGATCGAAAGTTGGGTGGTTTGGTGAAGTTGAGATTTTGGCCTTCTGATGTGCATATCTGACTGAAAGAAGCTTTTCAGTGAAATCAGCATCAAAAGTTGAGTCGTTTAGAGAAGTTTAGATTTTGGTATTCTGAAGTGCTTATCTCACTGAAATAAGCACTTCAGTGAAATCAGCATCAAAAGTTGAATGGTTTAGTGAAGTTTTGATTTTGGTCTTCTGAAGTGCTTATCTCGCTGAAATAAGCACTTCAGTGAACTCAGCATCAAAAGATGTGTGGTTTTGTGATGATGTGATTTTGGCCTTCTGAAGTGCTGATCTGACTGAAATAACCTCTTCAGTGAACCCAGCATCGAAAGTTGAGTGTTTTGGTGAAGTTTAGATTTAGGTCTTCTGAAGTGATTATCTCACTGAAATAAGCATTTGGGTAAATCCAGGATCGAAATTTGGGTGTTTTTGTGAAGTTGAGATTTTGGCCTTCTGAAGTGCTCAACTGACTGAAAGAAGCATTTCAGTGAAACCAGCATCAAAAGTTGAGTCGTTTGTTGAGGTTGGGAATTTGGCATTCTGAAGTGAAATTCTCGCTGAAATAAGCACTGCAGTGAGCCCAGCATCGAAAGATGAGTGGTTTTGTGAAGTTGAGATTTAGGCATTCTGAGTTGCTTATGTCAATGAAATAAGCATTTGTGTAAATCCAGGATCGAAAATTGGGTGGTTTGGTGAAGTTTAGATTTTGGCCTTCTGAAGTGCTTATCTGACTGAAAGAAGCACTTCAGTGAAACCAGCATCAAAAGTTGAGTCGTTTGGTGAAGTTGGGATTTTGGCATTCTGAAGTGCTTCTGTCGCTGAAATAAGCACTTCAGTGAAACCAGCATCAAAAGTTGAATGGTTTGGTGAAGTTTGATTTTGGTCTTCTGAAGTGCTTATCTCGTTGAAATAAGCACTTCAGTGAACTCAGCATCAAAAGATGTGTGGTTTTGTGAAGTTTAGATTTTTGCCTTCTGAAGTGCTTATCTGACTGAAATAACCTCTTCAGTGAACGCAGCATCGAAAGTTGAGTGGTTTGGTGAAGTTTAGATTTAGGTCTTCTGAAGTGCTTATCTCACTGAAATAAGCACTTCAGTGAACCCAGCGTCGAAAGTTGAGTGGTTTGGTGAAGTTTAGATTTTGGTCTTCTGAAGTGCTTATCTCACTGAAATAAACATTTGTGTAAATCCAGGATCGAAAGTTGGGTGGTTTGGTGAAGTTGAGATTTTGGCCTTCTGATGTGCATATCTGACTGAAAGAAGCTTTTCAGTGAAATCAGCATCAAAAGTGGAGTCGTTTCGTGAAGTTTAGATTTTGGCCTTCTGAAGTACTTATCTCGTTGAAATAAACACTTCAGTGAACTCAGCATCGAAAGATGTGTGGTTTTGTGAAGTTGTGATTTTGGCCTTCTGAAGTACTTATCTGAATGAAATGCGCTCTTCAGTGAACCCAGCTTCATAAGTTTTATGGTTTGGTGAAGATGTGATTTTGGACTTCTGAAGTGCTTATCTCACTGAAATAAGCAATTCAGTGAACGCAGCAACAAAAGTTGAGTGGTTTGGTGAAGTTTAGATTTTGGTCTTCTGAAGTGCTTATCTCACTGAAATAAGCATTTGGGTAAATCCAGGATCGAAAGTTGGGTGGTTTGGTGAAGTTGAGATTTTGGCCTTCTGATGTGCATATCTGACACTAAGAAGCATTTCAGTGAAATCAGCATCAAAAGTTGAGTCGTTTAGAGAAGTTTAGATTTTGGTATTCTGAAGTGCTTATCTCACTGAAATAAGCACTTCACTGAAATCAGCATCAAAAGTTGAATGGTTTAGTGAAGTTTTGATTTTGGTCTTCTGAAGTGCTTATCTCACTGAAATAAGCACTTCAGTGAACTCAGCATCAAAAGATGTGTGGTTTTGTGATGTTGTGATTTTGGCCTTCTGAAGTGCTTATCTGACTGAAATAACCTCTTCAATGAACCCAGCATCGAAAGTTGAGTGTTTTGGTGAAGTTTAGATTTAGGTCTTCTGAAGTGATTATCTCACTGAAATAAGCATTTGGGTAAATCCAGGATCGAAATTTGGGTGTTTTTGTGAAGTTGAGATTTTGGCCTTCTGAAGTGCTCAACTGACTGAAAGAAGCATTTCAGTGAAACCAGCATCAAAAGTTGAGTCGTTTGTTGAGGTTGGGAATTTGGCATTCTGAAGTGCTTAACTCGCTGAAATAAGCACTGCAGTGAGCCCAGCATCGAAAGATGAGTGGTTTTGTGAAGTTGAGATTTAGGCATTCTGAGTTGCTTATGTCAATGAAATAAGCATTTGTGTAAATCCAGGATCGAAAATTGGGTGGTTTGGTGAAGTTTAGATTTTGGCCTTCTGAAGTGCATATCTGTCTGAAAGAAGCATTTCAGTGAAATCAGCATCAAAAGTTGAGTCGTTTTGTGAAGTTTAGATTTTGGCCTTCTGAAGTGCTTATCTCACTGAAATAAGCACTTCTATGAACGCAGCATCAAAAGTTGATTGGTTTGGTGAAGTTTCGATTTTGGTCTTCTGAAGTGCAAATCTCACTGAAATAAGAACTTCAGTGAACCCAGCATCGAAAGTTGCGTGGTTTGGAGAAGTTTAGATTTTGGTCTTCTGAAGTGCTTATCTCTCTGAAATAAACATTTGTGTAAATCCAGGATCGAAAGTTGGGTGGTTTAGTGAAGTTGACATTTTGGCCTTCTGATCTGCATATCTGACTGAAAGAAGCATTTCAGTGAAATCAGCATGAAAAGTGGAGTCGTTTGGTGAGGTTGGGATTTTGGCGTAGTGAAGTGCTTATCTCTCTGAAATAAGCACTTCAGTGAACGCAGCATCGAAAGTTGATTGGTTTGGTGAAGTTTAGATTTTGGTCTTCTGAAGTGCTTCTCTCACTAAAATAAGCATTTGGGTAAATCCAGGATCGAAAGTTGGGTCGTTTGGTGAAGTTTAGATTATGGCTTTCTGATGTGCATATCTGACTGAAAGAAGCATTTCAGTGAAGTCAGCATCAAAAGTTGACTCGTTTAGTGAAGTTTAGATTTTGGCCTTCTGAAGTGCTTATCTGACTGAAATAAGCACTTCAGTGAAACCAGCATCAAAAGTTGAATGGTTTGGTGAAGTTTAGATTTTGGTCTTCTGAAGTGCTTATCTCGCTGAAATAAGCACTTCAGTGAACTCAGCATCAAAAGATGTGTGGTTTTGTGAAGTTTAGATTTTTGCCTTCTGAAGTGCTTATCTGACTGAAATAACCTCTTCAGTGAACCCTTGCATCGAAAGTTGAGTGGTTTGGTGAAGTTTAGATTTAGGTCTTCTGAAGTGCTTGTCTCACTGAAATAAGCATTTGGGTAAATCCAGGATCGAAATTTGGGTGGTTTTGTGAAGTTGAGATTTTTGCCTTCTGAAGTGCTCAACTGACTGAAAGAAGCATTTCAGTGAAACCTGCATCAAAAGTTGAGTCGTTTGGTGAGGTTGGAATTTGGCATTCTGAAGTGCTTATATCGCTAAAATAAGCACTGCAGTGAGCCCAGCATCGAAAGATGAGTGGTTTTGTGAAGTTGAGATTTAGACCTTCTGAGTTGCTTATTTCACTGAAATAAGCATTTGTGTAAATCCGGGATCGAAAATTGGGTGGTTTGGTGAAGTTTAGATTTTGGCCTTCTGAAGTGCATATCTGACTGAAAGAAGCATTTCAGTGAAATCAGCATCAAAAGTGGAGTCTTTTGGCGAGGTTGGGATCTTGGCGTAGTGAAATGCTTATCTCTCTGAAATAAGCACTTCAGTGAACCCAGCATCGAAAGTTGAGTGGTTTTGTGAAGTTTAGATTTTGGTTTTCTGAAGTGCTTCTCTCACTAAAATAAGCATTTGGGTAAATCCAGGATCGAAAGTTGGGTGGTTTGGTGAAGTTTAGATTTTGGTCTTCTGAAGTGCATATCTGAATGAAAGAAGCATTTCAGTGAAATCAGCATCAAAAGTTGAGTCGTTTAGTGAAGTTTAGATTTTGGCCTTCTGAAGTGCTTATCTGACTGAAATAAGCAATTCAGTGAAACGAGCATCAAAATTTGAGTCGTTTGGTGAGGTTGGGATTTTGGCATTCTGAAGTGCTGATCTCGCAGAAATAAGCACTTCAGTGAACTGAGCATCGAAAGATGTTTGGTTTTGTGAAGTTGTGATTTTGGCCTTCTGAAGTGCTTATCTGAATGAAATACGCTCTTCAAAGAACCCAGCATCATAAGTTTTTTGGTTTGTTGAAGATGTGATTTTGGACTTCTGAAGTGCTTATCTCACTGAAATAAGCAATTCAGTGAACCCAGCATCATAAGTTTTTTGGTTTGGTGAAGTTTAGATTTTGTTCTTCTGAAGTGCATATCTTACTGAAAGAAGCATTTCAGTGAAATCAGCATCAAAAGTTGAGTCGTTTTGTGAAGTTTAGATTTTGGCCATCTGAAGTGCTTATCTCACTGAAACAAGCACTTCTATGAACGCAGCATCAAAAGTTGATTGGTTTGGTGAAGTTTCGATTTTGGTCTTCTGAAGTGCAAATCACACTGAAATAAGCGTTTCAGTGAACACAGCATCGAAAGTTGAGTGGTTTGGTGAAGTTTAGATTTTGGTCTTCTGAAGTGCAAATCACACTGAAATAAGCGTTTCAGTGAACACAGCATCGAAAGTTGAGTGGTTTGGTGAAGTTTAGATTTTGGTCTTCTGAAGTGCTTATCTCACTGAAATAAACATTTGTGTCAATCCAGGGTCGAAAGTTGGGTGGTTTGGTGAAGATGACATTTTGGCCTTCTGATGTGCATATCTGACTTGAAAGAAGCATTTCAGTGAAATCAGCATCAAAAGTGGAGTCGTTGGTGAGGTTGGGATTTTGGCGTAGTGAAGTTCTTATCTCTCTGAAATAAGCACTTCAGTGAACCCAGCATCGAAAGTTGAGTGGTTTGGTGAAGTTTAGATTTTGGTCTTCTGAAGTGCTTCTCTCACGAAAATAAGCATTTGGGTAAATCCAGGATCGAAATTTGGGTGGTTTGATGAAGTTGAGATTTTGACCTTCTGAAGTGCTCAACTGACTGAAAGAAGCATTTCAGTGAAACCAGCATCAAAAGTTGAGTCGTTTGGTGAGGTTGGGAATTTGGCATTCTGAAGTGCTTATCTCGCTGAAATATTCACTGCAGTGAGCCCAGCATCGAAAGATGAGTGTTTTTGTGAAGTTGAGATTTTGGCCTTCTGAAGTGCTTATCTCACTGAAATAAGCATTTGTGTAAATCCAGGATCGAAAATTGGGTGGTTTGGTGAAGTTTAGATTTTGGCCTTCTGAAGTGCTTATCTGACTGAAAGAAGCACTTCAGTGAAACCAGCATCAAAAGTTGAGTCGTTTGGTGAAGTTGGGATTTTGGCATTCTGAAGTGCTTCTGTCGCTGAAATAAGCACTTCAGTGAAACCAGCATCAAAAGTTGAATGGTTTGGTGAAGTTTGATTTTGGTCTTCTGAAGTGCTGATCTCGTTGAAATAAGCACTTCAGTGAACTCAGCATCAAAAGATGTGTGGTTTTGTGAAGTTTAGATTTTTGCCTTCTGAAGTGCTTATCTGACTGAAATAACCTCTTCAGTGAACCCAGCATCAAAAGTTGAGTGGTTTGGTGAAGTTTAGATTTAGGTCTTCTGAAGTGCTTATCTCACTGAAATAAGCACTTCAGTGAACCCAGCGTCGAAAGTTGAGTGGTTTGGTGAAGTTTAGATTTTGGTCTTCTGAAGTGCTTATCTCACTGAAATAAACATTTGTGTAAATCCAGGATCGAAAGTTGGGTGGTTTGGTGAAGTTGAGATTTTGGCCTTCTGATGTGCATATCTGACTGAAAGAAGCTTTTCAGTGAAATCAGCATCAAAAGTTGAGTCGTTTCGTGAAGTTTAGATTTTGGCCTACTGAAGTACTTATCTCGTTGAAATAAACACTTCAGTGAACTCAGCATCGAAAGATGTGTGGTTTTGTGAAGTTGTGATTTTGGCCTTCTGAAGTGCTTATCTGAATGAAATGCGCTCTTCAGTGAACCCAGCTTCATAAGTTTTATGGTTTGGCGAAGATGTGATTTTGGACTTCTGAAGTGCTCAACTGACTGAAAGAAGCATTTCAGTGAAACCTGCATCAAAAGTTGAGTCGTTTGGTGAGGTTGGAATTTGGCATTCTGAAGTGCTTATATCGCTAAAATAAGCACTGCAGTGAGCCCAGCATCGAAAGATGAGTGGTTTTGTGAAGTTGAGATTTAGACCTTCTGAGTTGCTTATTTCACTGAAATAAGCATTTGTGTAAATCCGGGATCGAAAATTGGGTGGTTTGGTGAAGTTTAGATTTTGGCCTTCTGAAGTGCATATCTGACTGAAAGAAGCATTTCAGTGAAATCAGCATCAAAAGTGGAGTCTTTTGGCGAGGTTGGGATCTTGGCGTAGTGAAATGCTTATCTCTCTGAAATAAGCACTTCAGTGAACCCAGCATCGAAAGTTGAGTGGTTTTGTGAAGTTTAGATTTTGGTTTTCTGAAGTGCTTCTCTCACTAAAATAAGCATTTGGGTAAATCCAGGATCGAAAGTTGGGTGGTTTGGTGAAGTTTAGATTTTGGTCTTCTGAAGTGCATATCTGAATGAAAGAAGCATTTCAGTGAAATCAGCATCAAAAGTTGAGTCGTTTAGTGAAGTTTAGATTTTGGCCTTCTGAAGTGCTTATCTGACTGAAATAAGCAATTCAGTGAAACGAGCATCAAAATTTGAGTCGTTTGGTGAGGTTGGGATTTTGGCATTCTGAAGTGCTGATCTCGCAGAAATAAGCACTTCAGTGAACTGAGCATCGAAAGATGTTTGGTTTTGTGAAGTTGTGATTTTGGCCTTCTGAAGTGCTTATCTGAATGAAATACGCTCTTCAAAGAACCCAGCATCATAAGTTTTTTGGTTTGTTGAAGATGTGATTTTGGACTTCTGAAGTGCTTATCTCACTGAAATAAGCAATTCAGTGAACCCAGCATCATAAGTTTTTTGGTTTGGTGAAGTTTAGATTTTGTTCTTCTGAAGTGCATATCTGACTGAAAGAAGCATTTCAGTGAAATCAGCATCAAAAGTTGAGTCGTTTTGTGAAGTTTAGATTTTGGCCATCTGAAGTGCTTATCTCACTGAAACAAGCACTTCTATGAACGCAGCATCAAAAGTTGATTGGTTTGGTGAAGTTTCGATTTTGGTCTTCTGAAGTGCAAATCACACTGAAATAAGCGTTTCAGTGAACACAGCATCGAAAGTTGAGTGGTTTGGTGAAGTTTAGATTTTGGTCTTCTGAAGTGCAAATCACACTGAAATAAGCGTTTCAGTGAACACAGCATCGAAAGTTGAGTGGTTTGGTGAAGTTTAGATTTTGGTCTTCTGAAGTGCTTATCTCACTGAAATAAACATTTGTGTCAATCCAGGGTCGAAAGTTGGGTGGTTTGGTGAAGATGACATTTTGGCCTTCTGATGTGCATATCTGACTTGAAAGAAGCATTTCAGTGAAATCAGCATCAAAAGTGGAGTCGTTGGTGAGGTTGGGATTTTGGCGTAGTGAAGTTCTTATCTCTCTGAAATAAGCACTTCAGTGAACCCAGCATCGAAAGTTGAGTGGTTTGGTGAAGTTTAGATTTTGGTCTTCTGAAGTGCTTCTCTCACGAAAATAAGCATTTGGGTAAATCCAGGATCGAAATTTGGGTGGTTTGATGAAGTTGAGATTTTGACCTTCTGAAGTGCTCAACTGACTGAAAGAAGCATTTCAGTGAAACCAGCATCAAAAGTTGAGTCGTTTGGTGAGGTTGGGAATTTGGCATTCTGAAGTGCTTATCTCGCTGAAATATTCACTGCAGTGAACCCAGCATCGAAAGTTGAGTGGTTTGGTGAAGTTTAGATTTTGGTCTTCTGAAGTGCTTATCTCACTGAAACAAGCACTTCTATGAACGCAGCATCAAAAGTTGATTGGTTTGGTGAAGTTTCGATTTTGGTCTTCTGAAGTGCAAATCACACTGAAATAAGCGTTTCAGTGAACACAGCATCGAAAGTTGAGTGGTTTGGTGAAGTTTAGATTTTGGTCTTCTGAAGTGCAAATCACACTGAAATAAGCGTTTCAGTGAACACAGCATCGAAAGTTGAGTGGTTTGGTGAAGTTTAGATTTTGGTCTTCTGAAGTGCTTATCTCACTGAAATAAACATTTGTGTCAATCCAGGGTCGAAAGTTGGGTGGTTTGGTGAAGATGACATTTTGGCCTTCTGATGTGCATATCTGACTTGAAAGAAGCATTTCAGTGAAATCAGCATCAAAAGTGGAGTCGTTGGTGATGTTGGGATTTTGGCGTAGTGAAGTTCTTATCTCTCTGAAATAAGCACTTCAGTGAACCCAGCATCGAAAGTTGAGTGGTTTGGTGAAGTTTAGATTTTGGTCTTCTGAAGTGCTTCTCTCACGAAAATAAGCATTTGGGTAAATCCAGGATCGAAATTTGGGTGGTTTGATGAAGTTGAGATTTTGACCTTCTGAAGTGCTCAACTGACTGAAAGAAGCATTTCAGTGAAACCAGCATCAAAAGTTGAGTCGTTTGGTGAGGTTGGGAATTTGGCATTCTGAAGTGCTTATCTCGCTGAAATATTCACTGCAGTGAGCCCAGCATCGAAAGATGAGTGTTTTTGCGAAGTTGAGATTTTGGCCTTCTGAAGTGCTTATCTCACTGAAATAAGCATTTGTGTAAATCCAGGATCGAAAATTGGGTGGTTTGGTGAAGTTTAGATTTTGGCCTTCTGAAGTGCTTATCTGACTGAAAGAAGCACTTCAGTGAAACCAGCATCAAAAGTTGAGTGGTTTTGTGAAGTTTAAATTTTGGTTTTCTGAAGTGCTTCTCTCACTAAAATATGCATTTGGGTAAATCCAGGATCGAAAGTTGGGTGGTTTGGTGAAGTTTAGATTTTGGTCTTCTGAAGTGCATATCTGAATGAAAGAAGCATTTCAGTGAAATCAGCATCAAAAGTTGAGTCGTTTAGTGAAGTTTAGATTTTGGCCTTCTGAAGTGCTTATCTGACTGAAATAAGCAATTCAGTGAAACGAGCATCAAAATTTGAGTCGTTTGGTGAGGTTGGGATTTTGGCGTTCTGAAGTGCTGATCTCGCAGAAATAAGCACTTCAGTGAACTGAGCATCGAAAGATGTTTGGTTTTGTGAAGTTGTGATTTTGGCCTTCTGAAGTGCTTATCTGAATGAAATACGCTCTTCAAAGAACCCAGCATCATAAGTTTTTTGGTTTGTTGAAGATGTGATTTTGGACTTCTGAAGTGCTTATCTCACTGAAATAAGCAATTCAGTGAACCCAGCATCATAAGTTTTTTGGTTTGGTGAAGTTTAGATTTTGTTCTTCTGAAGTGCATATCTGACTGAAAGAAGCATTTCAGTGAAATCAGCATCAAAAGTTGAGTCGTTTTGTGAAGTTTAGATTTTGGCCATCTGAAGTGCTTATCTCACTGAAACAAGCACTTCTATGAACGCAGCATCAAAAGTTGATTGGTTTGGTGAAGTTTCGATTTTGGTCTTCTGAAGTGCAAATCACACTGAAATAAGCGTTTCAGTGAACACAGCATCGAAAGTTGAGTGGTTTGGTGAAGTTTAGATTTTGGTCTTCTGAAGTGCAAATCACACTGAAATAAGCGTTTCAGTGAACACAGCATCGAAAGTTGAGTGGTTTGGTGAAGTTTAGATTTTGGTCTTCTGAAGTGCTTATCTCACTGAAATAAACATTTGTGTCAATCCAGGGTCGAAAGTTGGGTGGTTTGGTGAAGATGACATTTTGGCCTTCTGATGTGCATATCTGACTTGAAAGAAGCATTTCAGTGAAATCAGCATCAAAAGTGGAGTCGTTGGTGAGGTTGGGATTTTGGCGTAGTGAAGTTCTTATCTCTCTGAAATAAGCACTTCAGTGAACCCAGCATCGAAAGTTGAGTGGTTTGGTGAAGTTTAGATTTTGGTCTTCTGAAGTGCTTCTCTCACGAAAATAAGCATTTGGGTAAATCCAGGATCGAAATTTGGGTGGTTTGATGAAGTTGAGATTTTGACCTTCTGAAGTGCTCAACTGACTGAAAGAAGCATTTCAGTGAAACCAGCATCAAAAGTTGAGTCGTTTGGTGAGGTTGGGAATTTGGCATTCTGAAGTGCTTATCTCGCTGAAATATTCACTGCAGTGAGCCCAGCATCGAAAGATGAGTGTTTTTGTGAAGTTGAGATTTTGGCCTTCTGAAGTGCTTATCTCACTGAAATAAGCATTTGTGTAAATCCAGGATCGAAAATTGGGTGGTTTGGTGAAGTTTAGATTTTGGCCTTCTGAAGTGCTTATCTGACTGAAAGAAGCACTTCAGTGAAACCAGCATCAAAAGTTGAGTCGTTTGGTGAAGTTGGGATTTTGGCATTCTGAAGTGCTTCTGTCGCTGAAATAAGCACTTCAGTGAAACCAGCATCAAAAGTTGAATGGTTTGGTGAAGTTTGATTTTGGTCTTCTGAAGTGCTGATCTCGTTGAAATAAGCACTTCAGTGAACTCAGCATCAAAAGATGTGTGGTTTTGTGAAGTTTAGATTTTTGCCTTCTGAAGTGCTTATCTGACGGAAATAACCTCTTCAGTGAACCCAGCATCAAAAGTTGAGTGGTTTGGTGAAGTTTAGATTTAGGTCTTCTGAAGTGCTTATCTCACTGAAATAAGCACTTCAGTGAACCCAGCGTCGAAAGTTGAGTGGTTTGGTGAAGTTTAGATTTTGGTCTTCTGAAGTGCTTATCTCACTGAAATAAACATTTGTGTAAATCCAGGATCGAAAGTTGGGTGGTTTGGTGAAGTTGAGATTTTGGCCTTCTGATGTGCATATCTGACTGAAAGAAGCTTTTCAGTGAAATCAGCATCAAAAGTGGAGTCGTTTCGTGAAGTTTAGATTTTGGCCTTCTGAAGTACTTATCTCGTTGAAATAAACACTTCAGTGAACTCAGCATCGAAAGATGTGTGGTTTTGTGAAGTTGTGATTTTGGCCTTCTGAAGTGCTTATCTGAATGAAATGCGCTCTTCAGTGAACCCAGCTTCATAAGTTTTATGGTTTGGTGAAGATGTGATTTTGGACTTCTGAAGTGCTTATCTCACTGAAATAAGCAATTCATTGAACGCAGCAACAAAAGTTGAGTGGTTTGGTGAAGTTTAGATTTTGGTCTTCTGAAGTGCTTATCTCACTGAAATAAGCATTTGGGTAAATCCAGGATCGAAAGTTGGGTGGTTTGGTGAAGTTGAGATTTTGGCCTTCTGATGTGCATATCTGACTGTAAGAAGCATTTCAGTGAAATCAGCATCAAAAGTTGAGTCGTTTAGAGAAGTTTAGATTTTGGTATTCTGAAGTGCTTATCTCACTGAAATAAGCATTTCAGTGAAATCAGCATCAAAAGTTGAATGGTTTAGTGAAGTTTTGATTTTGGTCTTCTGAAGTGCTTATCTCGCTGAAATAAGCACTTCAGTGAACTCAGCATCAAAAGATGTGTGGTTTTGTGATGATGTGATTTTGGCCTTCTGAAGTGCTTATCTGACTGAAATAACCTCTTCAGTGAACCCAGCATCGAAAGTTGAGTGTTTTGGTGAAGTTTAGATTTAGGTCTTCTGAAGTGATTATCTCACTGAAATAAGCATTTGGGTAAATCCAGGATCGAAATTTGGGTGTTTTTGTGAAGTTGAGATTTTGGCCTTCTGAAGTGCTCAACTGACTGAAAGAAGCATTTCAGTGAAACCAGCATCAAAAGTTGAGTCGTTTGTTGAGGTTGGGAATTTGGCATTCTGAAGTGAAATTCTCGCTGAAATAAGCACTGCAGTGAGCCCAGCATCGAAAGATGAGTGGTTTTGTGAAGTTGAGATTTAGGCATTCTGAGTTGCTAATGTCAATGAAATAAGCATTTGTGTAAATCCAGGATCGAAAATTGGGTGGTTTGGTGAAGTTTAGATTTTGGCCTTCTGAAGTGCTTATCTGACTGAAAGAAGCACTTCAGTGAAACCAGCATCAAAAGTTGAGTCGTTTGGTGAAGTTGGGATTTTGGCATTCTGAAGTGCTTCTGTCGCTGAAATAAGCACTTCAGTGAAACCAGCATCAAAAGTTGAATGGTTTGGTGAAGTTTGATTTTGGTCTTCTGAAGTGCTTATCTCGTTGAAATAAGCACTTCAGTGAACTCAGCATCACAAGATGTGTGGTTTTGTGAAGTTTAGATTTTTGCCTTCTGAAGTGCTTATCTGACTGAAATAACCTCTTCAGTGAACCCAGCATCGAAAGTTGAGTGGTTTGGTGAAGTTTAGATTTAGGTCTTCTGAAGTGCTTATCTCACTGAAATAAGCACTTCAGTGAACCCAGCGTCGAAAGTTGAGTGGTTTGGTGAAGTTTAGATTTTGGTCTTCTGAAGTGCTTATCTCACTGAAATAAACATTTGTCTAAATCCAGGATCGAAAGTTGGGTGGTTTGGTGAAGTTGAGATTTTGGCCTTCTGATGTGCATATCTGACTGAAAGAAGCTTTTCAGTGAAATCAGCATCAAAAGTGGAGTCGTTTCGTGAAGTTTAGATTTTGGCCTTCTGAAGTACTTATCTCGTTGAAATAAACACTTCAGTGAACTCAGCATCGAAAGATGTGTGGTTTTGTGAAGTTGTGATTTTGGCCTTCTGAAGTACTTATCTGAATTAAATGCGCTCTTCAGTGAACCCAGCTTCATAAGTTTTATGGTTTGGTGAAGATGTGATTTTGGACTTCTGAAGTGCTTATCTCACTGAAATAAGCAATTCAGTGAACGCAGCAACAAAAGTTGAGTGGTTTGGTGAAGTTTAGATTTTGGTCTTCTGAAGTGCTTATCTCACTGAAATAAGCATTTGGGTAAATCCAGGATCGAAAGTTGGGTGGTTTGGTGAAGTTGAGATTTTGGCCTTCTGATGTGCATATCTGACACTAAGAAGCATTTCAGTGAAATCAGCATCAAAAGTTGAGTCGTTTAGAGAAGTTTAGATTTTGGTATTCTGAAGTGCTTATCTCACTGAAATAAGCACTTCAGTGAAATCAGCATCAAAAGTTGAATGGTTTAGTGAAGTTTTGATTTCGGTCTTCTGAAGTGCTTATCTCGCTGAAATAAGCACTTCAGTGAACTCAGCATCAAAAGATGTGTGGTTTTGTGATGTTGTGATTTTGGCCTTCTGAAGTGCTTATCTGACTGAAATAACCTCTTCAATGAACCCAGCATCGAAAGTTGAGTGTTTTGGTGAAGTTTAGATTTAGGTCTTCTGAAGTGATTATCTCACTGAAATAAGCATTTGGGTAAATCCAGGATCGAAATTTGGGTGTTTTTGTGAAGTTGAGATTTTGGCCTTCTGAAGTGCTCAACTGACTGAAAGAAGCATTTCAGTGAAACCAGCATCAAAAGTTGAGTCGTTTGTTGAGGTTGGGAATTTGGCATTCTGAAGTGCTTATCTCGCTGAAAATAGCACTGCAGTGAGCCCAGCATCGAAAGATGAGTGGTTTTGTGAAGTTGAGATTTAGGCATTCTGAGTTGCTTCTGTCAATGAAATAAGCATTTGTGTAAATCCAGGATCGAAAATTGGGTGGTTTGGTGAAGTTTAGATTTTGCCCTTCTGAAGTGCATATCTGTCTGAAAGAAGCATTTCAGTGAAATCAGCATCAAAAGTTGAGTCGTTTTGTGAAGTTTAGATTTTGGCCTTCTGAAGTGCTTATCTCACTGAAATAAGCACTTCTATGAACGCAGCATCAAAAGTTGATTGGTTTGGTGAAGTTTCGATTTTGGTCTTCTGAAGTGCAAATCTCACTGAAATAAGAACTTCAGTGAACCCAGCATCGAAAGTTGCGTGGTTTGGAGAAGTTTAGATTTTGGTCTTCTGAAGTGCTTATCTCTCTGAAATAAACATTTGTGTAAATCCAGGATCGAAAGTTGGGTGGTTTAGTGAAGTTGACATTTTGGCCTTCTGATCTGCATATCTGACTGAAAGAAGCATTTCAGTGAAATCAGCATGAAAAGTGGAGTCGTTTGGTGAGGTTGGGATTTTGGCGTAGTGAAGTGCTTATCTCTCTGAAAGAAGCACTTCAGTGAACGCAGCATCGAAAGTTGATTGGTTTGGTGAAGTTTAGATTTTGGTCTTCTGAAGTGCTTCTCTCACTAAAATAAGCATTTGGGTAAATCCAGGATCGAAAGTTGGGTCGTTTGGTGAAGTTTAGATTATGGCTTTCTGATGTGCATATCTGACTGAAAGAAGCATTTCAGTGAAGTCAGCATCAAAAGTTGAGTCGTTTAGTGAAGTTTAGATTTTGGCCTTCTGAAGTGCTTATCTGACTGAAATAAGCACTTCAGTGAAACCAGCATCAAAAGTTGAATGGTTTGGTGAAGTTTAGATTTTGGTCTTCTGAAGTGCTTATCTCGCTGAAATAAGCACTTCAGTGAACTCAGCATCAAAAGATGTGTGGTTTTGTGAAGTTTAGATTTTTGCCTTCTGAAGTGCTTATCTGACTGAAATAACCTCTTCAGTGAACCCAGCATCGAAAGTTGAGTGGTTTGGTGAAGTTTAGATTTAGGTCTTCTGAAGTGCTTGTCTCACTGAAATAAGCATTTGGGTAAATCCAGGATCGAAATTTGGGTGGTTTTGTGAGGTTGAGATTTTTGCCTTCTGAAGTGCTCAACTGACTGAAAGAAGCATTTCAGTGAAACCTGCATCAAAAGTTGAGTCGTTTGGTGAGGTTGGAATTTGGCATTCTGAAAGTGCTTATATCGCTAAAATAAGCACTGCAGTGAGCCCAGCATCGAAAGATGAGTGGTTTTGTGAAGTTGAGATTTAGACCTTCTGAGTTGCTTATTTCACTGAAATAAGCATTTGTGTAAATCCGGGATCGAAAATTGGGTGGTTTGGTGAAGTTTAGATTTTGGCCTTCTGATGTGCATATCTGACTGAAAGAAGCATTTCAGTGAAATCAGCATCAAAAGTGGAGTCTTTTGGCGAGGTTGGGATATTTGCGTAGTGAAATGCTTATCTCTCTGAAATAAGCACTTCAGTGAACCCAGCATCGAAAGTTGAGTGGTTTTGTGAAGTTTAGATTTTGGTTTTCTGAAGTGCTTCTCTCACTAAAATAAGCATTTGGGTAAATCCAGGATCGAAAGTTGGGTGGTTTGGTGAAGTTTAGATTTTGGTCTTCTGAAGTGCATATCTGAATGAAAGAAGCATTTCAGTGAAATCAGCATCAAAAGTTGAGTCGTTTAGTGAAGTTTAGATTTTGGCCTTCTGAAGTGCTTATCTGACTGAAATAAGCAATTCAGTGAAACGAGCATCAAAATTTGAGTCGTTTGGTGAGGTTGGGATTTTGGCATTCTGAAGTGCTGATCTCGCAGAAGTAAGCACTTCAGTGAACTGAGCATCGAAAGATGTTTGGTTTTGTGAAGTTGTGATTTTGGCCTTCTGAAGTGCTTATCTGAATGAAATACGCTCTTCAAAGAACCCAGCATCATAAGTTTTTTGGTTTGTTGAAGATGTGATTTTGGACTTCTGAAGTGCTTATCTCACTGAAATAAGCAATTCAGTGAACCCAGCATCATAAGTTTTTTGGTTTGGTGAAGTTTAGATTTTGTTCTTCTGAAGTGCATATCTTACTGAAAGAAGCATTTCAGTGAAATCAGCATCAAAAGTTGAGTCGTTTTGTGAAGTTTAGATTTTGGCCATCTGAAGTGCTTATCTCACTGAAACAAGCACTTCTATGAACGCAGCATCAAAAGTTGATTGGTTTGGTGAAGTTTCGATTTTGGTCTTCTGAAGTGCAAATCACACTGAAATAAGCGTTTCAGTGAACACAGCATCGAAAGTTGAGTGGTTTGGTGAAGTTTAGATTTTGGTCTTCTGAAGTGCAAATCACACTGAAATAAGCGTTTCAGTGAACACAGCATCGAAAGTTGAGTGGTTTGGTGAAGTTTAGATTTTGGTCTTCTGAAGTGCTTATCTCACTGAAATAAACATTTGTGTCAATCCAGGGTCGAAAGTTGGGTGGTTTGGTGAAGATGACATTTTGGCCTTCTGATGTGCATATCTGACTTGAAAGAAGCATTTCAGTGAAATCAGCATCAAAAGTTGAGTCGTTTCGTGAAGTTTAGATTTTGGCCTTCTGAAGTACTTATCTCGTTGAAATAAACACTTCAGTGAACTCAGCATCGAAAGATGTGTGGTTTTGTGAAGTTGTGATTTTGGCCTTCTGAAGTGCTTATCTGAATGAAATGCGCTCTTCAGTGAACCCAGCTTCATAAGTTTTATGGTTTGGCGAAGATGTGATTTTGGACTTCTGAAGTGCTTATCTCACTGAAATAAGCAATTCAGTGAACGCAGCAACAAAAGTTGAGTGGTTTGGTGAAGTTTAGATTTTGGTCTTCTGAAGTGCTTATCTCACTGAAATAAGCATTTGGGTAAATCCAGGATCGAAAGTTGGGTGGTTTGGTGAAGTTGAGATTTTGGCCTTCTGATGTGCATATCTGACTGTAAGAAGCATTTCAGTGAAATCAGCATCAAAAGTTGAGTCGTTTAGAGAAGTTTAGATTTTGGTATTCTGAAGTGCTTATCTCACTGAAATAAGCACTTCAGTGAAATCAGCATCAAAAGTTGAATGGTTTAGTGAAGTTTTGATTTTGGTCTTCTGAAGTGCTTATCTCGCTGAAATAAGCACTTCAGTGAACTCAGCATCAAAAGATGTGTGGTTTTGTGATGTTGTGATTTTGGCGTTCTGAAGTGCTTATCTGACTGAAATAACCTCTTCAATGAACCCAGCATCGAAAGTTGAGTGTTTTGGTGAAGTTTAGATTTAGGTCTTCTGAAGTGATTATCTCACTGAAATAAGCATTTGGGTAAATCCAGGATCGAAATTTGGGTGTTTTTGTGAAGTTGAGATTTTGGCCTTCTGAAGTGCTCAACTGACTGAAAGAAGCATTTCAGTGAAACCAGCATCAAAAGTTGAGTCGTTTGTTGAGGTTGGGAATTTGGCATTCTGAAGTGCTTAACTCGCTGAAATAAGCACTGCAGTGAGCCCAGCATCGAAAGATGAGTGGTTTTGTGAAGTTGAGATTTAGGCATTCTGAGTTGCTTATGTCAATGAAATAAGCATTTGTGTAAATCCAGGATCGAAAATTGGGTGGTTTGGTGAAGTTTAGATTTTGGCCTTCTGAAGTGCATATCTGTCTGAAAGAAGCATTTCAGTGAAATCAGCATCAAAAGTTGAGTCGTTTTGTGAAGTTTAGATTTTGGCCTTCTGAAGTGCTTATCTCACTGAAATAAGCACTTCTATGAACGCAGCATCAAAAGTTGATTGGTTTGGTGAAGTTTCGATTTTGGTCTTCTGAAGTGCAAATCTCACTGAAATAAGAACTTCAGTGAACCCAGCATCGAAAGTTGCGTGGTTTGGAGAAGTTTAGATTTTGGTCTTCTGAAGTGCTTATCTCTCTGAAATAAACATTTGTGTAAATCCAGGATCGAAAGTTGGGTGGTTTAGTGAAGTTGACATTTTGGCCTTCTGATCTGCATATCTGACTGAAAGAAGCATTTCAGTGAAATCAGCATGAAAAGTGGAGTCGTTTGGTGAGGTTGGGATTTTGGCGTAGTGAAGTGCTTATCTCTCTGGAAGAAGCACTTCAGTGAACGCAGCATCGAAAGTTGATTGGTTTGGTGAAGTTTAGATTTTGGTCTTCTGAAGTGCTTCTCTCACTAAAATAAGCATTTGGGTAAATCCAGGATCGAAAGTTGGTTCGTTTGGTGAAGTTTAGATTATGGCTTTCTGATGTGCATATCTGACTGAAAGAAGCATTTCAGTGAAATCAGCATCAAAAGTTGAGTCGTTTAGTGAAGTTTAGATTTTGGCCTTCTGAAGTGCTTATCTGACTGAAATAAGCACTTCAGTGAAACCAGCATCAAAAGTTGAATGGTTTGGTGAAGTTTAGATTTTGGTCTCCTGAAGTGCTTATCTCGCTGAAATAAGCACTTCAGTGAACTCAGCATCAAAAGATGTGTGGTTTTGTGAAGTTTAGATTTTTGCCTTCTGAAGTGCTTATCTGACTGAAATAACCTCTTCAGTGAACCCAGCATCGAAAGTTGAGTGGTTTGGTGAAGTTTAGATTTAGGTCTTCTGAAGTGCTTGTCTCACTGAAATAAGCATTTGGGTAAATCCAGGATCGAAATTTGGGTGGTTTTATGAAGTTGAGATTTTTGCCTTCTGAAGTGCTCAACTGACTGAAAGAAGCATTTCAGTGAAACCTGCATCAAAAGTTGAGTCGTTTGGTGAGGTTGGAATTTGGCATTCTGAAAGTGCTTATATCGCAAAAATAAGCACTGCAGTGAGCCCAGCATCGAAAGATGAGTGGTTTTGTGAAGTTGAGATTTAGACCTTCTGAGTTGCTTATTTCACTGAAATAAGCATTTGTGTAAATCCGGGATCGAAAATTGGGTGGTTTGGTGAAGTTTAGATTTTGGCCTTCTGAAAAGCATATCTGACTGAAAGAAGCATTTCAGTGAAATCAGCATCAAAAGTGGAGTCTTTTGGCGAGTTTGGGATATTTGCGTAGTGAAATGCTTATCTCTCTGAAATAAGCACTTCAGTGAACCCAGCATCGAAAGTTGAGTGGTTTGGTGAAGTTTAGATTTTGGTTTTCTGAAGTGCTTCTCTCACTAAAATAAGCATTTGGGTAAATCCAGGATCGAAAGTTGGGTGGTTTGGTGAAGTTTAGATTTTGGCCTTCTGATGTGCATATCGGAATGAAAGAAGCATTTCAGTGAAATCAGCATCAAAAGTTGAGTCGTTTAGTGAAGTTTAGATTTTGGCCTTCTGAAGTGCTTATCTGACTGAAATAACCTCTTCAATGAACCCAGCATCGAAAGTTGAGTGTTTTGGTGAAGTTTAGATTTAGGTCTTCTGAAGTGATTATCTCACTGAAATAAGCATTTGGGTAAATCCAGGATCGAAATTTGGGTGTTGTTGTGAAGTTGAGATTTTGGCCTTCTGAAGTGCTCAACTGACTGAAAGAAGCATTTCAGTGAAACCAGCATCAAAAGTTGAGTCGTTTGTTGAGGTTGGGAATTTGGCATTCTGAAGTGCTTATCTCGCTGAAAATAGCACTGCAGTGAGCCCAGCATCGAAAGATGAGTGGTTTTATGAAGTTGAGATTTAGGCATTCTGAGTTGCTTATGTCAATGAAATAAGCATTTGTGTAAATCCAGGATCGTAAATTGGGTGGTTTGGTGAAGTTTAGATTTTGGCCTTCTGAAGTGCTTATCTGACTGAAATAAGCAATTCAGTGAAACGAGCATCAAAATTTGAGTCGTTTGGTGAGGTTGGGATTTTGGCATTCTGAAGTGCTGATCTCGCAGAAGTAAGCACTTCAGTGAACTGAGCATCGAAAGATGTTTGGTTTTGTGAAGTTGTGATTTTGGCCTTCTGAAGTGCTTATCTGAATGAAATACGCTCTTCAAAGAACCCAGCATCATAAGTTTTTTGGTTTGTTGAAGATGTGATTTTGGACTTCTGAAGTGCTTATCTCACTGAAATAAGCAATTCAGTGAACCCAGCATCATAAGTTTTTTGGTTTGGTGAAGTTTAGATTTTGTTCTTCTGAAGTGCATATCTTACTGAAAGAAGCATTTCAGTGAAATCAGCATCAAAAGTTGAGTCGTTTTGTGAAGTTTAGATTTTGGCCATCTGAAGTGCTTATCTCACTGAAACAAGCACTTCTATGAACGCAGCATCAAAAGTTGATTGGTTTGGTGAAGTTTCGATTTTGGTCTTCTGAAGTGCAAATCACACTGAAATAAGCGTTTCAGTGAACACAGCATCGAAAGTTGAGTGGTTTGGTGAAGTTTAGATTTTGGTCTTCTGAAGTGCAAATCACACTGAAATAAGCGTTTCAGTGAACACAGCATCGAAAGTTGAGTGGTTTGGTGAAGTTTAGATTTTGGTCTTCTGAAGTGCTTATCTCACTGAAATAAACATTTGTGTCAATCCAGGGTCGAAAGTTGGGTGGTTTGGTGAAGATGACATTTTGGCCTTCTGATGTGCATATCTGACTTGAAAGAAGCATTTCAGTGAAATCAGCATCAAAAGTGGAGTCGTTGGTGAGGTTGGGATTTTGGCGTAGTGAAGTTCTTATCTCTCTGAAATAAGCACTTCAGTGAACCCAGCATCGAAAGTTGAGTGGTTTGGTGAAGTTTAGATTTTGGTCTTCTGAAGTGCTTCTCTCACGAAAATAAGCATTTGGGTAAATCCAGGATCGAAATTTGGGTGGTTTGATGAAGTTGAGATTTTGACCTTCTGAAGTGCTCAACTGACTGAAAGAAGCATTTCAGTGAAACCAGCATCAAAAGTTGAGTCGTTTGGTGAGGTTGGGAATTTGGCATTCTGAAGTGCTTATCTCGCTGAAATATTCACTGCAGTGAGCCCAGCATCGAAAGATGAGTGTTTTTGTGAAGTTGAGATTTTGGCCTTCTGAAGTGCTTATCTCACTGAAATAAGCATTTGTGTAAATCCAGGATCGAAAATTGGGTGGTTTGGTGAAGTTTAGATTTTGGCCTTCTGAAGTGCTTATCTGACTGAAAGAAGCACTTCAGTGAAACCAGCATCAAAAGTTGAGTCGTTTGGTGAAGTTGGGATTTTGGCATTCTGAAGTGCTTCTGTCGCTGAAATAAGCACTTCAGTGAAACCAGCATCAAAAGTTGAATGGTTTGGTGAAGTTTGATTTTGGTCTTCTGAAGTGCTGATCTCGTTGAAATAAGCACTTCAGTGAACTCAGCATCAAAAGATGTGTGGTTTTGTGAAGTTTAGATTTTTGCCTTCTGAAGTGCTTATCTGACTGAAATAACCTCTTCAGTGAACCCAGCATCAAAAGTTGAGTGGTTTGGTGAAGTTTAGATTTAGGTCTTCTGAAGTGCTTATCTCACTGAAATAAGCACTTCAGTGAACCCAGCGTCGAAAGTTGAGTGGTTTGGTGAAGTTTAGATTTTGGTCTTCTGAAGTGCTTATCTCACTGAAATAAACATTTGTGTAAATCCAGGATCGAAAGTTGGGTGGTTTGGTGAAGTTGAGATTTTGGCCTTCTGATGTGCATATCTGACTGAAAGAAGCTTTTCAGTGAAATCAGCATCAAAAGTTGAGTCGTTTCGTGAAGTTTAGATTTTGGCCTTCTGAAGTACTTATCTCGTTGAAATAAACACTTCAGTGAACTCAGCATCGAAAGATGTGTGGTTTTGTGAAGTTGTGATTTTGGCCTTCTGAAGTGCTTATCTGAATGAAATGCGCTCTTCAGTGAACCCAGCTTCATAAGTTTTATGGTTTGGCGAAGATGTGATTTTGGACTTCTGAAGTGCTTATCTCACTGAAATAAGCAATTCAGTGAACGCAGCAACAAAAGTTGAGTGGTTTGGTGAAGTTTAGATTTTGGTCTTCTGAAGTGCTTATCTCACTGAAATAAGCATTTGGGTAAATCCAGGATCGAAAGTTGGGTGGTTTGGTGAAGTTGAGATTTTGGCCTTCTGATGTGCATATCTGACTGTAAGAAGCATTTCAGTGAAATCAGCATCAAAAGTTGAGTCGTTTAGAGAAGTTTAGATTTTGGTATTCTGAAGTGCTTATCTCACTGAAATAAGCACTTCAGTGAAATCAGCATCAAAAGTTGAATGGTTTAGTGAAGTTTTGATTTTGGTCTTCTGAAGTGCTTATCTCGCTGAAATAAGCACTTCAGTGAACTCAGCATCAAAAGATGTGTGGTTTTGTGATGTTGTGATTTTGGCGTTCTGAAGTGCTTATCTGACTGAAATAACCTCTTCAATGAACCCAGCATCGAAAGTTGAGTGTTTTGGTGAAGTTTAGATTTAGGTCTTCTGAAGTGATTATCTCACTGAAATAAGCATTTGGGTAAATCCAGGATCGAAATTTGGGTGTTTTTGTGAAGTTGAGATTTTGGCCTTCTGAAGTGCTCAACTGACTGAAAGAAGCATTTCAGTGAAACCAGCATCAAAAGTTGAGTCGTTTGTTGAGGTTGGGAATTTGGCATTCTGAAGTGCTTAACTCGCTGAAATAAGCACTGCAGTGAGCCCAGCATCGAAAGATGAGTGGTTTTGTGAAGTTGAGATTTAGGCATTCTGAGTTGCTTATGTCAATGAAATAAGCATTTGTGTAAATCCAGGATCGAAAATTGGGTGGTTTGGTGAAGTTTAGATTTTGGCCTTCTGAAGTGCATATCTGTCTGAAAGAAGCATTTCAGTGAAATCAGCATCAAAAGTTGAGTCGTTTTGTGAAGTTTAGATTTTGGCCTTCTGAAGTGCTTATCTCACTGAAATAAGCACTTCTATGAACGCAGCATCAAAAGTTGATTGGTTTGGTGAAGTTTCGATTTTGGTCTTCTGAAGTGCAAATCTCACTGAAATAAGAACTTCAGTGAACCCAGCATCGAAAGTTGCGTGGTTTGGAGAAGTTTAGATTTTGGTCTTCTGAAGTGCTTATCTCTCTGAAATAAACATTTGTGTAAATCCAGGATCGAAAGTTGGGTGGTTTAGTGAAGTTGACATTTTGGCCTTCTGATCTGCATATCTGACTGAAAGAAGCATTTCAGTGAAATCAGCATGAAAAGTGGAGTCGTTTGGTGAGGTTGGGATTTTGGCGTAGTGAAGTGCTTATCTCTCTGGAAGAAGCACTTCAGTGAACGCAGCATCGAAAGTTGATTGGTTTGGTGAAGTTTAGATTTTGGTCTTCTGAAGTGCTTCTCTCACTAAAATAAGCATTTGGGTAAATCCAGGATCGAAAGTTGGTTCGTTTGGTGAAGTTTAGATTATGGCTTTCTGATGTGCATATCTGACTGAAAGAAGCATTTCAGTGAAATCAGCATCAAAAGTTGAGTCGTTTAGTGAAGTTTAGATTTTGGCCTTCTGAAGTGCTTATCTGACTGAAATAAGCACTTCAGTGAAACCAGCATCAAAAGTTGAATGGTTTGGTGAAGTTTAGATTTTGGTCTCCTGAAGTGCTTATCTCGCTGAAATAAGCACTTCAGTGAACTCAGCATCAAAAGATGTGTGGTTTTGTGAAGTTTAGATTTTTGCCTTCTGAAGTGCTTATCTGACTGAAATAACCTCTTCAGTGAACCCAGCATCGAAAGTTGAGTGGTTTGGTGAAGTTTAGATTTAGGTCTTCTGAAGTGCTTGTCTCACTGAAATAAGCATTTGGGTAAATCCAGGATCGAAATTTGGGTGGTTTTATGAAGTTGAGATTTTTGCCTTCTGAAGTGCTCAACTGACTGAAAGAAGCATTTCAGTGAAACCTGCATCAAAAGTTGAGTCGTTTGGTGAGGTTGGAATTTGGCATTCTGAAAGTGCTTATATCGCAAAAATAAGCACTGCAGTGAGCCCAGCATCGAAAGATGAGTGGTTTTGTGAAGTTGAGATTTAGACCTTCTGAGTTGCTTATTTCACTGAAATAAGCATTTGTGTAAATCCGGGATCGAAAATTGGGTGGTTTGGTGAAGTTTAGATTTTGGCCTTCTGAAAAGCATATCTGACTGAAAGAAGCATTTCAGTGAAATCAGCATCAAAAGTGGAGTCTTTTGGCGAGTTTGGGATATTTGCGTAGTGAAATGCTTATCTCTCTGAAATAAGCACTTCAGTGAACCCAGCATCGAAAGTTGAGTGGTTTGGTGAAGTTTAGATTTTGGTTTTCTGAAGTGCTTCTCTCACTAAAATAAGCATTTGGGTAAATCCAGGATCGAAAATTGGGTGGTTTGGTGAAGTTTAGATTTTGGCCTTCTGATGTGCATATCGGAATGAAAGAAGCATTTCAGTGAAATCAGCATCAAAAGTTGAGTCGTTTAGTGAAGTTTAGATTTTGGCCTTCTGAAGTGCTTATCTGACTGAAATAACCTCTTCAATGAACCCAGCATCGAAAGTTGAGTGTTTTGGTGAAGTTTAGATTTAGGTCTTCTGAAGTGATTATCTCACTGAAATAAGCATTTGGGTAAATCCAGGATCGAAATTTGGGTGTTGTTGTGAAGTTGAGATTTTGGCCTTCTGAAGTGCTCAACTGACTGAAAGAAGCATTTCAGTGAAACCAGCATCAAAAGTTGAGTCGTTTGTTGAGGTTGGGAATTTGGCATTCTGAAGTGCTTATCTCGCTGAAAATAGCACTGCAGTGAGCCCAGCATCGAAAGATGAGTGGTTTTATGAAGTTGAGATTTAGGCATTCTGAGTTGCTTATGTCAATGAAATAAGCATTTGTGTAAATCCAGGATCGTAAATTGGGTGGTTTGGTGAAGTTTAGATTTTGGCCTTCTGAAGTGCATATCTGTCTGAAAGAAGCATTTCAGTGAAATCAGCATCAAAAGTTGAGTCGTTTTGTGAAGTTTAGATTTTGGCCTTCTGAAGTGCTGATCTCACTGAAATAAGCACTTCTATGAACGCAGCATCAAAAGTTGATTGGTTTGGTGAAGTTTCGATTTTGGTCTTCTGAAGTGCAAATCTCACTGAAATAAGAACTTCAGTGAACCCAGCATCGAAAGTTGCGTGGTTTGGAGAAGTTTAGATTTTGGTCTTCTGAAGTGCTTATCTCTCTGAAATAAACATTTGTGTAAATCCAGGATCGAAAGTTGGGTGGTTTAGTGAAGTTGACATTTTGGCCTTCTGATGTGCATATCTGACTGAAAGAAGCATTTCAGTGAAATCAGCATGAAAAGTGGAGTCGTTTGGTGAGGTTGGGATTTTGGCGTAGTGAAGTGCTTATCTCTCTGAAAGAAGCACTTCAGTGAACGCAGCATCGAAAGTTGATTGGTTTGGTGAAGTTTAGATTTTGGTCTTCTGAAGTGCTTCTCTCACTAAAATAAGCATTTGGGTAAATCCAGGATCGAAAGTTGGGTGGTTTGGTGAAGTTTCGATTTTGGTCTTCTGAAGTGCAAATCACACTGAAATAAGCGTTTCAGTGAACACAGCATCGAAAGTTGAGTGGTTTGGTGAAGTTTAGATTTTGGTCTTCTGAAGTGCAAATCACACTGAAATAAGCGTTTCAGTGAACACAGCATCGAAAGTTGAGTGGTTTGGTGAAGTTTAGATTTTGGTCTTCTGAAGTGCTTATCTCACTGAAATAAACATTTGTGTCAATCCAGGGTCGAAAGTTGGGTGGTTTGGTGAAGATGACATTTTGGCCTTCTGATGTGCATATCTGACTTGAAAGAAGCATTTCAGTGAAATCAGCATCAAAAGTGGAGTCGTTGGTGAGGTTGGGATTTTGTTTTAGTGAAGTGCTTATCTCTCTGAAATAAGCACTTCAGTGAACCCAGCATCGAAAGTTGAGTGGTTTGGTGAAGTTTAGATTTTGGTTTTCTGAAGTGCTTCTCTCACGAAAATAAGCATTTGCGTAAATCCAGGATCGAAATTTGGGTGGTTTGATGAAGTTGAGATTTTGGCCTTCTGAAGTGCTCAACTGACTGATAGAAGCATTTCAGTGAAACCAGCATCAAAAGTTGAGTCGTTTGGTGAGGTTGGGAATTTGGCATTCTGAAGTGCTTATCTCGCTGAAATATTCACAGCAGTGAGCCCAGCATCGAAAGTTGAGTGGTTTGGTGAAGTTTAGATTTTGGTCAACTGAAGTGCTTCTTTCACTAAAATAAGCATTTGGGTAAATCCAGGATCGAAAGTTGGGTGGTTTGATGAAGTTTAGATTTTGGCCTTCTGATGTGCATATGTGAGTGAAAGAAGCATTTCAGTGAAGTCAGCATCAAAAGTTGAGTCGTTTAGTGAAGTTTAGATTTTGGCCTTCGGAAGAACTTATCTCGTTGAAATAAACACTTCAGTGACTCAGCATCGAAATATGTGTGGTTTTGTGAAGTTGTGATTTTGGCCTTCTGAAGTACTTATCTGAATGAAATGCGCTCTTCAGTGAACCCAGCTTCATAAGTTTTATGGTTTGGTGAAGATGTGATTTTGGACTTCTGAAGTGCTTATCTCACTGAAATAAGCAATTCAGTGAACGCAGCAACAAAAGTTGAGTGGTTTGGTGAAGTTTAGATTTTGGTCTTCTGAAGTGCTTATCTCACTGAAATAAGCATTTGGGTAAATCCAGGATCGAAAGTTGGGTGGTTTGGTGAAGTTGAGATTTTGGCCTTCTGATGTGCATATCTGACTGTAAGAAGCATTTCAGTGAAATCAGCATCAAAAGTTGTGTGGTTTAGAGAAGTTTAGAGTTTGGTATTCTGAAGTGCTTATCTCACTGAAATAAGCACTTCAGTGAAATCAGCATCAAAAGTTGAATGGTTTGGTGAAGTTTAGATTTTGGTCTTCTGAAGTGCTTATCTCGCTGAAATAAGCACTTCAGTGAACTCAGCATCAAAAGATGTGTGGTTTTGTGAAGTTTAGATTTTTGCCTTCTGAAGTGCTCAACTGACTGAAAGAAGCATTTCAGTGAAACCTGCATCAAAAGTTGAGTCGTTTGGTGAGGTTGGAATTTGGCATTCTGAAGTGCTTATATCGCTAAAATAAGCACTGCAGTGAGCCCAGCATCGAAAGATGAGTGGTTTTGTGAAGTTGAGATTTAGACCTTCTGAGTTGCTTATTTCACTGAAATAAGCATTTGTGTAAATCCGGGATCGAAAATTGGGTGGTTTGGTGAAGTTTAGATTTTGGCCTTCTGATGTGCATATCTGACTGAAAGAAGCATTTCAGTGAAATCAGCATCAAAAGTGGAGTCTTTTGGCGAGGTTGGGATATTGGCGTAGTGAAATGCTTATCTCTCTGAAATAAGCACTTCAGTGAACCCAGCATCGAAAGTTGAGTGGTTTGGTGAAGTTTAGATTTTGGTCTTCTGAAGTGCTTGTCTCACTAAAATAAGCATTTGGGTAAATCCAGGATCGAAAGTTGGGTGGTTTGGTGAAGTTTAGATTTTGGCCTTCTGATGTGCATATCTGAATGAAAGAAGCATTTCAGTGAAATCAGCATCAAAAGTTGAGTCGTTTAGTGAAGTTTAGATTTTGGCCTTCTGAAGTGCTTATCTGACTGAAATAAGCAATTCAGTGAAACGAGCATCAAAAGTTGAGTCGTTTGGTGAGGTTGGGATTTTGGCATTCTGAAGTGCTGATCTCGCTGAAATAAGCACTTCAGTGAACTGAGCATCGAAAGATGTTTGGTTTTGTGAAGTTGTGATTTTGGCCTTCTGAAGTGCTTATCTGAATGAAATACGCTCTTCAAAGAACCCAGCATCATAAGTTTTTTGGTTTGTTGAAGATGTGATTTTGGACTTCTGAAGTGCTTATCTCACTGAAATAAGCAATTCAGTGAACCCAGCATCATAAGTTTTTTGGTTTGGTGAAGTTTAGATTTTGTTCTTCTGAAGTGCATATCTGACTGAAAGAAGCATTTCAGTGAAATCAGCATCAAAAGTTGAGTCGTTTTGTGAAGTTTAGATTTTGGCCATCTGAAGTGCTTATCTCACTGAAACAAGCACTTCTATGAACGCAGCATCAAAACTTGATTGGTTTGGTGAAGTTTCGATTTTGGTCTTCTGAAGTGCAAATCACACTGAAATAAGCGTTTCAGTGAACCCAGCATCGAAAGTTGAGTGGTTTGGTGAAGTTTAGATTTTGGTCTTCTGAAGTGCTTATCTCACTGAAATAAGCATTTGTGTAAATCCAGGATCGAAAATTGGGTGGTTTGGTGAAGTTTAGATTTTGGCCTTCTGAAGTGCATATCTGTCTGAAAGAAGCATTTCAGTGAAATCAGCATCAAAAGTTGAGTCGTTTTGTGAACTTTAGATTTTGGCCTTCTCAAGTGCTTATCTCACTGAAATAAGCACTTCTATGAACGCAGCATCAAAAGTTGATTGGTTTGGTGAAGTTTCGATTTTGGTCTTCTGAAGTGCAAATCTCACTGAAATAAGAACTTCAGTGAACCCAGCATCGAAAGTTGCGTGGTTTGGAGAAGTTTAGATTTTGGTCTTCTGAAGTGCTTATCTCACTGAAATAAACATTTGTGTAAATCCAGGATCGAAAGTTGGGTGGTTTAGTGAAGTTGACATTTTGGCCTTCTGATGTGCATATCTGACTGAAAGAAGCATTTCAGTGAAATCAGCATGAAAAGTGGAGTCGTTTGGTGAGGTTGGGATTTTGGCGTAGTGAAGTGCTTATCTCTCTGAAAGAAGCACTTCAGTGAACGCAGCATCGAAAGTTGATTGGTTTGGTGAAGTTTAGATTTTGGTCTTCTGAAGTGCTTCTCTCACTAAAATAAGCATTTGGGTAAATCCAGGATCGAAAATTGGTTCGTTTGGTGAAGTTTAGATTATGGCTTTCTGATGTGCATATCTGACTGAAAGAAGCATTTCAGTGAAGTCAGCATCAAAAGTTGAGTCGTTTAGTGAAGTTTAGATTTTGGCCTTCTGAAGTGCTTATCTGACTGAAATAAGCACTTCAGTGAAACCAGCATCAAAAGTTGAATGGTTTGGTGAAGTTTAGATTTTGGTCTTCTGAAGTGCTTATCTCGCTGAAATAAGCACTTCAGTGAACTCAGCATCAAAAGATGTGTGGTTTTGTGAAGTTTAGATTTTTGCCTTCTGAAGTGCTTATCTGACTGAAATAACCTCTTCAGTGAACCCAGCATCGAAAGTTGAGTGGTTTGGTGAAGTTTAGATTTAGGTCTTCTGAAGTGCTTGTCTCACTGAAATAAGCATTTGGGTAAATCAAGGATCGAAATTTGTGTGGTTTTGTGAAGTTGAGATTTTTGCCTTCTGAAGTGCTCAACTGACTGAAAGAAGCATTTCAGTGAAACCTGCATCAAAAGTTGAGTCGTTTGGTGAGGTTGGAATTTGGCATTCTGAAGTGCTTATATCGCTAAAATAAGCACTGCAGTGAGCCCAGCATCGAAAGATGAGTGGTTTTGTGAAGTTGAGATTGAGACCTTCTGAGTTGCTTATTTCACTGAAATAAGCATTTGTGTAAATCCGGGATCGAAAATTGGGTGGTTTGGTGAAGTTTAGATTTTGGCCTTCTGAAGTGCATATCTGACTGAAAGAAGCATTTCAGTGAAATCAGCATCAAAAGTGGAGTCTTTTGGCGAGGTTGGGATATTGGCGTAGTGAAATGCTTATCTCTCTGAAATAAGCACTTCAGTGAACCCAGCATCGAAAGTTGAGTGGTTTTGTGAAGTTTAGATTTTGGTTTTCTGAAGTGCTTCTCTCACTAAAATAAGCATTTGGGTAAATCCAGGATCGAAAGTTGGGTGGTTTGGTGAAGTTTAGATTTTGGTCTTCTGAAGTGCATATCTGAATGAAAGAAGCATTTCAGTGAAATCAGCATCAAAAGTTGAGTCGTTTAGTGAAGTTTAGATTTTGGCCTTCTGAAGTGCTTATCTGACTGAAATAAGCAATTCAGTGAAACGAGCATCAAAAGTTGAGTCGTTTGGTGAGGTTGGGATTTTGGCATTCTGAAGTGCTGATCTCGCTGAAATAAGCACTTCAGTGAACTGAGCATCGAAAGATGTTTGGTTTTGTGAAGTTGTGATTTTGGCCTTCTGAAGTGCTTATCTGAATGAAATACGCTCTTCAAAGAACCCAGCATCATAAGTTTTTTGGTTTGTTGAAGATGTGATTTTGGACTTCTGAAGTGCTTATCTCACTGAAATAAGCAATTCAGTGAACCCAGCATCATAAGTTTTTTGGTTTGGTGAAGTTTAGATTTTGTTCTTCTGAAGTGCATATCTGACTGAAAGAAGCATTTCAGTGAAATCAGCATCAAAAGTTGAGTCGTTTTGTGAAGTTTAGATTTTGGCCATCTGAAGTGCTTATCTCACTGAAACAAGCACTTCTATGAACGCAGCATCAAAAGTTGATTGGTTTGGTGAAGTTTCGATTTTGGTCTTCTGAAGTGCAAATCACACTGAAATAAGCGTTTCAGTGAACACAGCATCGAAAGTTGAGTGGTTTGGTGAAGTTTAGATTTTGGTCTTCTGAAGTGCAAATCACACTGAAATAAGCGTTTCAGTGAACACAGCATCGAAAGTTGAGTGGTTTGGTGAAGTTTAGATTTTGGTCTTCTGAAGTGCTTATCTCACTGAAATAAACATTTGTGTCAATCCAGGGTCGAAAGTTGGGTGGTTTGGTGAAGATGACATTTTGGCCTTCTGATGTGCATATCTGACTTGAAAGAAGCATTTCAGTGAAATCAGCATCAAAAGTGGAGTCGTTGGTGAGGTTGGGATTTTGTTTTAGTGAAGTGCTTATCTCTCTGAAATAAGCACTTCAGTGAACCCAGCATCGAAAGTTGAGTGGTTTGGTGAAGTTTAGATTTTGGTCTTCTGAAGTGCTTCTCTCACGAAAATAAGCATTTGCGTAAATCCAGGATCGAAATTTGGGTGGTTTGATGAAGTTGAGATTTTGGCCTTCTGAAGTGCTCAACTGACTGATAGAAGCATTTCAGTGAAACCAGCATCAAAAGTTGAGTCGTTTGGTGAGGTTGGGAATTTGGCATTCTGAAGTGCTTATCTCGCTGAAATATTCACAGCAGTGAGCCCAGCATCGAAAGTTGAGTGGTTTGGTGAAGTTTAGATTTTGGTCAACTGAAGTGCTTCTATCACTAAAATAAGCATTTGGGTAAATCCAGGATCGAAAGTTGGGTGGTTTGATGAAGTTTAGATTTTGGCCTTCTGATGTGCATATCTGAATGAAAGAAGCATTTCAGTGAAATCAGCATCAAAAGTTGAGTCGTTTAGTGAAGTTTAGATTTTGGCCTTCTGAAGTGCTTATCTGACTGAAATAAGCAATTCAGTGAAACGAGCATCAAAAGTTGAGTCGTTTGGTGAGGTTGGGATTTTGGCATTCTGAAGTGCTGATCTCGCTGAAAATAGCACTTCAGTGAACTGAGCATCGAAAGATGTTTGGTTTTGTGAAGTTGTGATTTTGGTCTTATGAAGTGCTTATCTGAATGAAATACGCTCTTCAAAGAACCCAGCATCATAAGTTTTTTGGTTTGTTGAAGATGTGATTTTGGACTTCTGAAGTGCTTATCTCACTGAAATAAGCAATTCAGTGAACCCAGCATCATAAGTTTTTTGGTTTGGTGAAGTTTAGATTTTGTTCTTCTGAAGTGCATATCTGACTGAAAGAAGCATTTCAGTGAAATCAGCATCAAAAGTTGAGTCGTTTTGTGAAGTTTAGATTTTGGCCATCTGAAGTGCTTATCTTACTGAAACAAGCACTTCTATGAACGCAGCATCAAAAGTTGATTGGTTTGGTGAAGTTTCGATTTTGGTCTTCTGAAGTGCAAATCACACTGAAATAAGCACTTCAGTGAACCCAGCATCGAAAGTTGAGTGGTTTGGTGAAGTTTAGATTTTGGTCTTCTGAAGTGCTTATCTCACTGAAATAAACATTTGTGTCAATCCAGGATCGAAAGTTGGGTGGTTTGGTGAAGATGACATTTTGGCCTTCTGATGTGCATATCTGACTTGAAAGAAGCATTTCAGTGAAATCAGCATCAAAAGTGGAGTCGTTTGGTGAGGTTGGGATTTTGGCGTAGTGAAGTTCTTATCTCTCTGAAATAAGCACTTCAGTGAACCCAGCATCGAAAGTTGAGTGGTTTGGTGAAGTTTAGATTTTGGTCTTCTGAAGTGCTTCTCTCACGAAAATAAGCATTTGGGTAAATCCAGGATCGAAATTTGGGTGGTTTGATGAAGTTGAGATTTTGACCTTCTGAAGTGCTCAACTGACTGAAAGAAGCATTTCAGTGAAACCAGCATCACAAGTTGAGTCGTTTGGTGAGGTTGGGAATTTGGCATTCTGAAGTGCTTATCTCGCTGAAATATTCACTGCAGTGAGCCCAGCATCGAAAGATGAGTGTTTTTGTGAAGTTGAGATTTTGGCCTTCTGAAGTGCTTATCTCACTGAAATAAGCATTTGTGTAAATCCAGGATCGAAAATTGGGTGGTTTGGTGAAGTTTAGATTTTGGCCTTCTGAAGTGCTTATCTGACTGAAAGAAGCACTTCAGTGAAACCAGCATCAAAAGTTGAGTCGTTTGGTGAAGTTGGGATTTTGGCATTCTGAAGTGCTTCTGTCGCTGAAATAAGCACTTCAGTGAAACCAGCATCAAAAGTTGAATGGTTTGGTGAAGTTTGATTTTGGTCTTCTGAAGTGCTTATCTCGTTGAAATAAGCACTTCAGTAAACTCAGCATCAAAAGATGTGTGGTTTTGTGAAGTTTAGATTTTTGCCTTCTGAAGTGCTTATCTGACTGAAATAACCTCTTCAGTGAACCCAGCATCAAAAGTTGAGTGGTTTGGTGAAGTTTAGATTTAGGTCTTCTGAAGTGCTTATCTCACTGAAATAAGCTTTTGGGTAAATCCAGGTTCGAAATTTCGGCGTTTTTGTGAAGTTGAGATTTTGGCCTTCTGAAGTGCTCAACTGACTGATAGAAGCATTTCAGTGAAACCAGCATCAAAAGTTGAGTCGTTTGGTGAGGTTGGGAATTTGGCATTCTGAAGTGCTTATCTCGCAGAAATATTCACAGCAGTGAGCCCAGCATCGAAAGTTGAGTGGTTTGGTGAAGTTTAGATTTTGGTCAACTGAAGTGCTTCTATCACTAAAATAAGCATTTGGGTAAATCCAGGATCGAAAGTTGGGTGGTTTGATGAAGTTTAGATTTTGGCCTTCTGATGTGCATATCTGAATGAAAGAAGCATTTCAGTGAAATCAGCATCAAAAGTTGAGTCGTTTAGTGAAGTTTAGATTTTGGCCTTCTGAAGTGCTTATCTGACTGAAATAAGCAATTCAGTGAAACGAGCATCAAAAGTTGAGTCGTTTGGTGAGGTTGGGATTTTGGCATTCTGAAGTGCTGATCTCGCTGAAAATAGCACTTCAGTGAACTGAGCATCGAAAGATGTTTGGTTTTGTGAAGTTGTGATTTTGGTCTTATGAAGTGCTTATCTGAATGAAATACGCTCTTCAAAGAACCCAGCATCATAAGTTTTTTGGTTTGTTGAAGATGTGATTTTGGACTTCTGAAGTGCTTATCTCACTGAAATAAGCAATTCAGTGAACCCAGCATCATAAGTTTTTTGGTTTGGTGAAGTTTAGATTTTGTTCTTCTGAAGTGCATATCTGACTGAAAGAAGCATTTCAGTGAAATCAGCATCAAAAGTTGAGTCGTTTTGTGAAGTTTAGATTTTGGCCATCTGAAGTGCTTATCTTACTGAAACAAGCACTTCTATGAACGCAGCATCAAAAGTTGATTGGTTTGGTGAAGTTTCGATTTTGGTCTTCTGAAGTGCAAATCACACTGAAATAAGCACTTCAGTGAACCCAGCATCGAAAGTTGAGTGGTTTGGTGAAGTTTAGATTTTGGTCTTCTGAAGTGCTTATCTCACTGAAATAAACATTTGTGTCAATCCAGGATCGAAAGTTGGGTGGTTTGGTGAAGATGACATTTTGGCCTTCTGATGTGCATATCTGACTTGAAAGAAGCATTTCAGTGAAATCAGCATCAAAAGTGGAGTCGTTTGGTGAGGTTGGGATTTTGGCGTAGTGAAGTTCTTATCTCTCTGAAATAAGCACTTCAGTGAACCCAGCATCGAAAGTTGAGTGGTTTGGTGAAGTTTAGATTTTGGTCTTCTGAAGTGCTTCTCTCACGAAAATAAGCATTTGGGTAAATCCAGGATCGAAATTTGGGTGGTTTGATGAAGTTGAGATTTTGACCTTCTGAAGTGCTCAACTGACTGAAAGAAGCATTTCAGTGAAACCAGCATCACAAGTTGAGTCGTTTGGTGAGGTTGGGAATTTGGCATTCTGAAGTGCTTATCTCGCTGAAATATTCACTGCAGTGAGCCCAGCATCGAAAGATGAGTGTTTTTGTGAAGTTGAGATTTTGGCCTTCTGAAGTGCTTATCTCACTGAAATAAGCATTTGTGTAAATCCAGGATCGAAAATTGGGTGGTTTGGTGAAGTTTAGATTTTGGCCTTCTGAAGTGCTTATCTGACTGAAAGAAGCACTTCAGTGAAACCAGCATCAAAAGTTGAGTCGTTTGGTGAAGTTGGGATTTTGGCATTCTGAAGTGCTTCTGTCGCTGAAATAAGCACTTCAGTGAAACCAGCATCAAAAGTTGAATGGTTTGGTGAAGTTTGATTTTGGTCTTCTGAAGTGCTTATCTCGTTGAAATAAGCACTTCAGTAAACTCAGCATCAAAAGATGTGTGGTTTTGTGAAGTTTAGATTTTTGCCTTCTGAAGTGCTTATCTGACTGAAATAACCTCTTCAGTGAACCCAGCATCAAAAGTTGAGTGGTTTGGTGAAGTTTAGATTTAGGTCTTCTGAAGTGCTTATCTCACTGAAATAAGCACTTCAGTGAACCCAGCGTCGAAAGTTGAGTGGTTTGGTGAAGTTTAGATTTTGGTCTTCTGAAGTGCTTATCTCACTGAAATAAACATTTGTGTAAATCCAGGATCGAAAGTTGGGTGGTTTGGTGAAGTTGAGATTTTGGCCTTCTGATGTGCATATCTGACTGAAAGAAGCTTTTCAGTGAAATCAGCATCAAAAGTGGAGTCGTTTCGTGAAGTTTAGATTTTGACCTTCTGAAGTACTTATCTCGTTGAAATAAACACTTCAGTGAACTCAGCATCGAAAGATGTGTGGTTTTGTGAAGTTGTGATTTTGGCCTTCTGAAGTACTTATCTGAATGAAATGCGCTCTTCAGTGAACCCAGCTTCATAAGTTTTATGGTTTGGTGAAGATGTGATTTTGGACTTCTGAAGTGCTTATCTCTCTGAAATAAGCACTTCAGTGAATCCAGCATCGAAAGTTGAGTGGTTTGGTGAAGTTTAGATTTTGGTCTTCTGAAGTGCTTATCTCACTGAAATAAGTATTTGGGTAAATCCAGGATCGAAAGTTGGGTGGTTTGATGAAGTTTAGATTTTGGCCTTCTGATGTGCATATCTGAATGAAAGAAGCATTTCAGTGAAATCAGCATCAAAAGTTGAGTCGTTTAGTGAAGTTTAGATTTTGGCCTTCTGAAGTGCTTATCTGACTGAAATAAGCAATTCAGTGAAACGAGCATCAAAAGTTGAGTCGTTTGGTGAGGTTGGGATTTTGGCATTCTGAAGTGCTGATCTCGCTGAAATAAGCACTTCAGTGAACTGAGCATCGAAAGATGTTTGGTTTTGTGAAGTTGTGATTTTGGCCTTCTGGAGTGCTTATCTGAATGAAATACGCTCTTCAAAGAACCCAGCATCATAAGTTTTTTGGTTTGTTGAAGATGTGATTTTGGACTTCTGAAGTGCTTATCTCACTGAAATAAGCAATTCAGTGAACCCAGCATCATAAGTTTTTTGGTTTGGTGAAGTTTAGATTTTGTTCTTCTGAAGTGCATATCTGACTGAAAGAAGCATTTCAGTGAAATCAGCATCAAAAGTTGAGTCGTTTTGTGAAGTTTAGATTTTGGCCATCTGAAGTGCTTATCTCACTGAAACAAGCACTTCTATGAACGCAGCATCAAAAGTTGATTGGTTTGGTGAAGTTTCGATTTTGGTCTTCTGAAGTGCAAATCACACTGAAATAAGCACTTCAGTGAACCCAGCATCGAAAGTTGAGTGGTTTGGTGAAGTTTAGATTTTGGTCTTCTGAAGTGCTTATCTCACTGAAATAAACATTTGTGTCAACCCAGGATCGAAAGTTGGGTGGTTTGGTGAAGATGACATTTTGGCCTTCTGATGTGCATATCTGACTTGAAAGAAGCATTTCAGTGAAATCAGCATCAAAAGTGGAGTCGTTTGGTGAGGTTGGGATTTTGGCGTAGTGAAGTTCTTATCTCTCTGAAATAAGCACTTCAGTGAACCCAGCATCGAAAGTTGAGTGGTTTGGTGAAGTTTAGATTTTGGTCTTCTGAAGTGCTTCTCTCACGAAAATAAGCATTTGGGTAAATCCATGATCGAAAGTTGGGTGGTTTGGTGAAGTTTAGATTTTGGCCTTCTGATGTGCATATGTGAGTGAAAGAAGCATTTCAGAGAAATCAGCATCAAAAGTTGAGTCGTTTAGTGAAGTTTAGATTTTGGCCTTCTGAAGTACTTATCTCGTTGAAATAAACACTTCAGTGAACTCAGCATCGAAAGATGTGTGGTTTTGTGAAGTTGTGATTTTGGCCTTCTGAAGTACTTATCTGAATGAAATGCGCTCTTCAGTGAACCCAGCTTCATAAGTTTTATGGTTTGGTGAAGATGTGATTTTGGACTTCTGAAGTGCTCATCTCACTGAAATAAGCAATTCAGTGAACGCAGTAACAAAAGTTGAGTGGTTTGGTGAAGTTTAGATTTTGGTCTTCTGAAGTGCTTATCTCACTGTAATAAGCATTTGGGTAATTCCAGGATCGAAAGTTGGGTGGTTTGGTGAAGTTGTGATTTTGGCCTTCTGATGTGCATATCTGACTGTAAGAAGCATTTCAGTGAAATCAGCATCAAAAGTTGAGTCGTTTAGAGAAGTTTTGATTTTGGTCTTCTGAAGTGCTTATCTCGCTGAAATAAGCACTTTAGTGAACTCAGCATCAAAAGAAGTGTGATTTTGTGATGTTGTGATTTTCGCCTTCTGAAGTGCTTATCTGACTGAAATAACCTCTTCAATGAACCCAGCATCGAAAGTTGAGTGTTTTGGTGAAGTTTAGATTTAGGTCTTCTGAAGTGATTATCTCACTGAAATAAGCTTTTGGGTAAATCCAGGTTCGAAATTTCGGCGTTTTTGTGAAGTTGAGATTTTGGCCTTCTGAAGTGCTCAACTGACTGAAAGAAGCATTTCAGTGAAACCAGCATCAAAAGTTGAGTCGTTTGTTGAGGTTGGGAATTTGGCATTCTGAAGTGCTTATCTCGCTGAAATAAGCACTGCAGTGAGCCCAGCATCGAAAGATGAGTGGTTTTGTGAAGTTTCGATTTTGGTCTTCTGAAGTGCAAATCACACCGAAATAAGCACTTCAGTGAACCCAGCATCGAAAGTTGAGTGGTTTGGTGAAGTTTAGATTTTGGTCTTCTGAAGTGCTTATCTCACTGAAATAAACATTTGTGTAAATCCAGGATCGAAAGTTGGGTGGTTTGGTGAAGTTGAGATTTTGGCCTTCTGATGTGCATATCTGACTGAAAGAAGCTTTTCAGTGAAATCAGCATCAAAAGTGGAGTCGTTTCGTGAAGTTTAGATTTTGACCTTCTGAAGTACTTATCTCGTTGAAATAAACACTTCAGTGAACTCAGCATCGAAAGATGTGTGGTTTTGTGAAGTTGTGATTTTGGCCTTCTGAAGTACTTATCTGAATGAAATGCGCTCTTCAGTGAACCCAGCTTCATAAGTTTTATGGTTTGGTGAAGATGTGATTTTGGACTTCTGAAGTGCTTATCTCTCTGAAATATGCACTTCAGTGAATCCAGCATCGAAAGTTGAGTGGTTTGGTGAAGTTTAGATTTTGGTCTTCTGAAGTGCTTATCTCACTGAAATAAGCATTTGGGTAAATCCAGGATCGAAAGTTGGGTGGTTTGATGAAGTTTAGATTTTGGCCTTCTGATGTGCATATCTGAATGAAAGAAGCATTTCAGTGAAATCAGCATCAAAAGTTGAGTCGTTTAGTGAAGTTTAGATTTTGGCCTTCTGAAGTGCTTATCTGACTGAAATAAGCAATTCAGTGAAACGAGCATCAAAAGTTGAGTCGTTTGGTGAGGTTGGGATTTTGGCATTCTGAAGTGCTGATCTCGCTGAAATAAGCACTTCAGTGAACTGAGCATCGAAAGATGTTTGGTTTTGTGAAGTTGTGATTTTGGCCTTCTGGAGTGCTTATCTGAATGAAATACGCTCTTCAAAGAACCCAGCATCATAAGTTTTTTGGTTTGTTGAAGATGTGATTTTGGACTTCTGAAGTGCTTATCTCACTGAAATAAGCAATTCAGTGAACCCAGCATCATAAGTTTTTTGGTTTGGTGAAGTTTAGATTTTGTTCTTCTGAAGTGCATATCTGACTGAAAGAAGCATTTCAGTGAAATCAGCATCAAAAGTTGAGTCGTTTTGTGAAGTTTAGATTTTGGCCATCTGAAGTGCTTATCTCACTGAAACAAGCACTTCTATGAACGCAGCATCAAAAGTTGATTGGTTTGGTGAAGTTTCGATTTTGGTCTTCTGAAGTGCAAATCACACTGAAATAAGCACTTCAGTGAACCCAGCATCGAAAGTTGAGTGGTTTGGTGAAGTTTAGATTTTGGTCTTCTGAAGTGCTTATCTCACTGAAATAAACATTTGTGTCAATCCAGGATCGAAAGTTGGGTGGTTTGGTGAAGATGACATTTTGGCCTTCTGATGTGCATATCTGACTTGAAAGAAGCATTTCAGTGAAATCAGCATCAAAAGTGGAGTCGTTTGGTGAGGTTGGGATTTTGGCGTAGTGAAGTTCTTATCTCTCTGAAATAAGCACTTCAGTGAACCCAGCTTCGAAAGTTGAGTGGTTTGGTGAAGTTTAGATTTTGGTCTTCTGAAGTGCTTCTCTCACGAAAATAAGCATTTGGGTAAATCCATGATCGAAAGTTGGGTGGTTTGGTGAAGTTTAGATTTTGGCCTTCTGATGTGCATATGTGAGTGAAAGAAGCATTTCAGTGAAATCAGCATCAAAAGTTGAGTCGTTTAGTGAAGTTTAGATTTTGGCCTTCTGAAGTACTTATCTCGTTGAAATAAACACTTCAGTGAACTCAGCATCGAAAGATGTGTGGTTTTGTGAAGTTGTGATTTTGGCCTTCTGAAGTACTTATCTGAATGAAATGCGCTCTTCAGTGAACCCAGCTTCATAAGTTTTATGGTTTGGTGAAGATGTGATTTTGGACTTCTGAAGTGCTCATCTCACTGAAATAAGCAATTCAGTGAACGCAGTAACAAAAGTTGAGTGGTTTGGTGAAGTTTAGATTTTGGTCTTCTGAAGTGCTTATCTCACTGTAATAAGCATTTGCGTAATTCCAGGATCGAAAGTTGGGTGGTTTGGTGAAGTTGTGATTTTGGCCTTCTGATGTGCATATCTGACTGTAAGAAGCATTTCAGTGAAATCAGCATCAAAAGTTGAGTCGTTTAGAGAAGTTTTGATTTTGGTCTTCTGAAGTGCTTATCTCGCTGAAATAAGCACTTTAGTGAACTCAGCATCAAAAGAAGTGTGATTTTGTGATGTTGTGATTTTCGCCTTCTGAAGTGCTTATCTGACTGAAATAACCTCTTCAATGAACCCAGCATCGAAAGTTGAGTGTTTTGGTGAAGTTTAGATTTAGGTCTTCTGAAGTGATTATCTCACTGAAATAAGCTTTTGGGTAAATCCAGGTTCGAAATTTCGGCGTTTTTGTGAAGTTGAGATTTTGGCCTTCTGAAGTGCTCAACTGACTGAAAGAAGCATTTCAGTGAAACCAGCATCAAAAGTTGAGTCGTTTGTTGAGGTTGGGAATTTGGCATTCTGAAGTGCTTATCTCGCTGAAATAAGCACTGCAGTGAGCCCAGCATCGAAAGATGAGTGGTTTTGTGAAGTTTCGATTTTGGTCTTCTGAAGTGCAAATCACACTGAAATAAGCACTTCAGTGAACCCAGCATCGAAAGTTGAGTGGTTTGGTGAAGTTTAGATTTTGGTCTTCTGAAGTGCTTATCTCACTGAAATAAACATTTGTGTAAATCCAGGATCGAAAGTTGGCTGGTTTGGTGAAGATGACATTTTGGCATTCTGATGTGCATATCTGACTTTTAAGAAGCATTTCAGTGAAATCAGCATCAAAAGTGGAGTCGTTGGTGAGGTTGGGATTTTGGCGTAGTGAAGTGCTTATCTCTCTGAAATAAGCACTTCAGTGAACCCAGCATCGAAAGTTGAGTGGTTTGGTGAAGTTTAGATTTTGGTCTTCTGAAGTGCTTCTCTCACGAAAATAAGCATTTGGGTAAATCCAGGATCGAAATTTGGGTGGTTTGATGAAGTTGAGATTTTGGCCTTCTGAAGTGCTCAACTGACTGAAAGAAGCATTTCAGTGAAACCAGCATCAAAAGTTGAGTCGTTTGGTGAGGTTGGGAATTTGGTATTCTGAAGTGCTTATCTCGCTGAAATATTCACTGCAGTGAGCCCAGCATCGAAAGATGAGTGTTTTTGTGAAGTTGAGATTTTGGCCTTCTGAAGTGCTTATCTCACTGAAATAAGCATTTGTGTAAATCCAGGATCGAAAATTGGGTGGTTTGGTGAAGTTTAGATTTTGGCCTTCTGAAGTGCTTATCTGACTGAAAGAAGCACTTCAGTGAAACCAGCATCAAAAGTTGAGTCGTTTGGTGAAGTTGGGATTTTGGCATTCTGAAGTGCTTCTGTCGCTGAAATAAGCACTTCAGTGAAACCAGCATCAAAAGTTGAATGGTTTGGTGAAGTTTGATTTAGGTCTGAAGTGCTTATCTCGTTGAAATAAGCACTTCAGTGAACTCAGCATCAAAAGATGTGTGGTTTTGTGAAGTTTAGATTTTTGCCTTCTGAAGTGCTTATCTGACTGAAATAACCTCTTCAGTGAACCCAGCATCGAAAGTTGAGTGGTTTGGTGAAGTTTAGATTTAGGTCTTCTGAAGTGCTTATCTCACTGAAATAAGCACTTCAGTGAACCCAGCGTCGAAAGTTGAGTGGTTTGGTGAAGTTTAGATTTTGGTCTTCTGAAGTGCTTATCTCACTGAAATAAACATTTGTGTAAATCCAGGATCGAAAGTTGGGTGGTTTGGTGAAGTTGAGATTTTTGCCTTCTGATGTGCATATCTGATTGAAAGAAGCATTTCAGTAAAATCAGCATCAAAAGTGGAGTCGTTTGGTGAGGTTGGGATATTGGCGTAGTGAAGAGCTTATCTCTCTGAAATAAGCACTTCAGTGAATCCGGCATCGAAAGTTGAGTGGTTTGGTGAAGTTTAGATTTTGGCCTTCTGAAGTGCTTATCTGAGTGAAATAAGCACTTCAGTGAAATCAGCATCAAAAGTTGAATGGTTTAGTGAAGTTTTGATTTTGGTCTTCTGAAGTGCTTATCTCGCTGAAATAAGCACTTCAGTGAACTCAGCATCAAAAGATGTGTGGTTTTGTGATGTTGTGATTTTGGCCTTCTGAAGTGCTTATCTGACTGAAATAACCTCTTCAATGATCCCAGCATCGAAAGTTGAGTGTTTTGGTGAAGTTTAGATTTAGGTCTTCTGAAGTGATTATCTCACTGAAATAAGCATTTGGGTAAATCCAGGATCGAAATTTGGGTGTTTTTGTGGAGTTGAGATTTTGGCCTTCTGAAGTGCTCAACTGACTGAAAGAAGCATTTCAGTGAAACCAGCATCAAAAGTTGAGTCGTTTGTTGAGGTTGGGAATTTGGCATTCTGAAGTGCTTATCTCGCTGAAATAAGCACTGCAGTGAGCCCAGCATCGAAAGATGAGTGGTTTTGTGAAGTTGAGATTTAGGCATTCTGAGTTGCTTATGTCACTGAAATAAGCATTTGTGTAAATCCAGGATCGAAAATTGGGTGGTTTGGTGAAGTTTAGATTTTGGCCTTCTGAAGTGCATATCTGTCTGAAAGAAGCATTTCAGTGAAATCAGCATCAAAAGTTGAGTCGTTTTGTGAACTTTAGATTTTGGCCTTCTGAAGTGCTTATCTCACTGAAATAAGCACTTCTATGAACGCAGCATCAAAAGTTGATTGGTTTGGTGAAGTTTCGATTTTGGTCTTCTGAAGTGCAAATCTCACTGAAATAAGAACTTCAGTGAACCCAGCATCGAAAGTTGCGTGGTTTGGAGAAGTTTAGATTTTGGTCTTCTGAAGTGCTTATCTCACTGAAATAAACATTTGTGTAAATCCAGGATCGAAAGTTGGGTGGTTTAGTGAAGTTGACATTTTGGCCTTCTGATGTGCATATCTGACTGAAAGAAGCATTTCAGTGAAATCAGCATGAAAAGTGGAGTCGTTTGGTGAGGTTGGGATTTTGGCGTAGTGAAGTGCTTATCTCTCTGAAATAAGCACTTCAGTGAACGCAGCATCGAAAGTTGATTGGTTTGGTGAAGTTTAGATTTTGGTCTTCTGAAGTGCTTCTCTCACTAAAATAAGCATTTGGGTAAATCCAGGATCGAAAGTTGGGTCGTTTGGTGAAGTTTAGATTATGGCTTTCTGATGTGCATATCTGACTGAAAGAAGCATTTCAGTGAAGTCAGCATCAAAAGTTGAGTCGTTTAGTGAAGTTTAGATTTTGGCCTTCTGAAGTGCTTATCTGACTGAAATAAGCACTTCAGTGAAACCAGCATCAAAAGTTGAATGGTTTGGTGAAGTTTAGATTTTGGTCTTCTGAAGTGCTTATCTCGCTGAAATAAGCACTTCAGTGAACTCAGCATCAAAAGATGTGTGGTTTTGTGAAGTTTAGATTTTTGCCTTCTGAAGTGCTTATCTGACTGAAATAACCTCTTCAGTGAACCCAGCATCGAAAGTTGAGTGGTTTGGTGAAGTTTAGATTTAGGTCTTCTGAAGTGCTTGTCTCACTGAAATAAGCATTTGGGTAAATCCAGGATCGAAATTTGGGTGGTTTTGTGAAGTTGAGATTTTGGCCTTCTGAAGTGCTCAACTGACTGAAAGAAGCATTTCAGTGAAACCTGCATCAAAAGTTGAGTCGTTTGGTGAGGTTGGAATTTGGCATTCTGAAGTGCTTATATCGCTAAAATAAGCACTGCAGTGAGCCCAGCATCGAAAGATGAGTGGTTTTGTGAAGTTGAGATTTAGACCTTCTGAGTTGCTTATTTCACTGAAATAAGCATTTGTGTAAATCCGGGATCGAAAATTGGGTGGTTTGGTGAAGTTTAGATTTTGGCCTTCTGAAGTGCATATCTGTCTGAAAGAAGCATTTCAGTGAAATCAGCATCAAAAGTGGAGTCTTTTGGCGAGGTTGGGATATTGGCGTAGTGAAATGCTTATCTCTCTGAAATAAGCACTTCAGTGAACCCAGCATCGAAAGTTGAGTGGTTTTGTGAAGTTTAGATTTTGGTTTTCTGAAGTGCATCTCTCACTAAAATAAGCATTTGGGTAAATCCAGGATCGAAAGTTGGGTGGTTTGGTGAAGTTTAGATTTTGGTCTTCTGAAGTGCATATCTGAATGAAAGAAGCATTTCAGTGAAATCAGCATCAAAAGTTGAGTCGTTTAGTGAAGTTTAGATTTTGGCCTTCTGAAGTGCTTATCTGACTGAAATAAGCAATTCAGTGAAACGGGCATCAAAATTTGAGTCGTTTGGTGAGGTTGGGCTTTTGGCATTCTGAAGTGCTGATCTCGCTGAAATAAGCACTTCAGTGAACTGAGCATCGAAAGATGTTTGGTTTTGTGAAGTTGTGATTTTGGCCTTCTGAAGTGCTTATCTGAATGAAATACGCTCTTCAAACAACCCAGCATCATAAGTTTTTTGGTTTGTTGAAGATGTGATTTTGGACTTCTGAAGTGCTTATCTCACTGAAATAAGCAATTCAGTGAACCCAGCATCATAAGTTTTTTGGTTTGGTGAAGTTTAGATTTTGTTCTTCTGAAGTGCATATCTGACTGAAAGAAGCATTTCAGTGAAATCAGCATCAAAAGTTGAGTCGTTTTGTGAAGTTTAGATTTTGGCCATCTGAAGTGCTTATCTCACTGAAACAAGCACTTCTATGAACGCAGCATCAAAAGTTGATTGGTTTGGTGAAGTTTCGATTTTGGTCTTCTGAAGTGCAAATCACACTGAAATGAGCGTTTCATTGAACACAGCATCGGAAGTTGAGTGGTTTGGTGAAGTTTAGATTTTGGTCTTCTGAAGTGCAAATCACACTGAAATGAGCGTTTCAGTGAACACAGCATCGAAAGTTGAGTGGTTTGGTGAAGTTTAGATTTTGGTCTTCTGAAGTGCTTATCTCACTGAAATAAACATTTGTGTCAATCCAGGGTCGAAAGTTGGGTGGTTTGGTGAAGATGACATTTTGGCCTTCTGATGTGCATATCTGACTTGAACGAAGCATTTCAGTGAAATCAGCATCAAAAGTGGAGTCGTTGGTGAGGTTGGGATTTTGGCGTAGTGAAGTTCTTATCTCTCTGAAATAAGCACTTCAGTGAACCCAGCATCGAAAGTTGAGTGGTTTGGTGAAGTTTAGATTTTGGTCTTCTGAAGTGCTTCTCTCACGAAAATAAGCATTTGGGTAAATCCAGGATCGAAATTTGGGTGGTTTGATGAAGTTGAGATTTTGACCTTCTGAAGTGCTCAACTGAATGAAAGAAGCATTTCAGTGAAACCAGCATGAAAAGTTGAGTCGTTTGGTGAGGTTGGGAATTTGGCATTCTGAAGTGCTTATCTCGCTGAAATATTCACTGCAGTGAGCCCAGCATCGAAAGATGAGTGTTTTTGTGAAGTTGAGATTTTGGCCTTCTGAAGTGCTTATCTCACTGAAATAAGCATTTGTGTAAATCCAGGATCGAAAATTGGGTGGTTTGGTGAAGTTTAGATTTTGGCCTTCTGAAGTGCTTATCTAACTGAAAGAAGCACTTCAGTGAAACCAGCATCAAAAGTTGAGTCGTTTGGTGAAGTTGCGATTTTGGCATTCTGAAGTGCTTCTGTCGCTGAAATAAGCACTTCAGTGAAACCAGCATCAAAAGTTGAATGGTTTGGTGAAGTTTGATTTTGGTCTTCTGAAGTGCTGATCTCGTTGAAATAAGCACTTCAGTGAACTCAGCATCAAAAGATGTGTGGTTTTGTGAAGTTTAGATTTTTGCCTTCTGAAGTGCTTATCTGACTGAAATAACCTCTTCAGTGAACCCAGCATCAAAAGTTGAGTGGTTTGGTGAAGTTTAGATTTAGGTCTTCTGAAGTGCTTATCTCACTGAAATAAGCACTTCAGTGAACCCAGCGTCGAAAGTTGAGTGGTTTGGTGAAGTTTAGATTTTGGTCTTCTGAAGTGCTTATCTCACTGAAATAAACATTTGTGTAAATCCAGGATCGAAAGTTGGGTGGTTTGGTGAAGTTGAGATTTTGGCCTTCTGATGTGCATATCTGACTGAAAGAAGCTTTTCAGTGAAATCAGCATCAAAAGTTGAGTCGTTTCGTGAAGTTTAGATTTTGGCCTTCTGAAGTACTTATCTCGTTGAAATAAACACTTCAGTGAACTCAGCATCGAAAGATGTGTGGTTTTGTGAAGTTGTGATTTTGGCCTTCTGAAGTGCTTATCTGAATGAAATGCGCTCTTCAGTGAACCCAGCTTCATAAGTTTTATGGTTTGGTGAAGATGTGATTTTGGACTTCTGAAGTGCTTATCTCACTGAAATAAGCAATTCAGTGAACGCAGCAAGAAAAGTTGAGTGGTTTGGTGAAGTTTAGATTTTGGTCTTCTGAAGTGCTTATCTCACTGAAATAAGCATTTGGGTAAATCCAGGATCGAAAGTTGGGTGGTTTGGTGAAGTTGAGATTTTGGCCTTCTGATGTGCATATCTGACTGTAAGAAGCATTTCAGTGAAATCAGCATCAAAAGTTGAGTCGTTTAGAGAAGTTTAGATTTTGGTATTCTGAAGTGCTTATCTCACTGAAATAAGCACTTCAGTGAAATCAGCATCAAAAGTTGAATGGTTTAGTGAAGTTTTGATTTTGGTCTTCTGAAGTGCTTATCTCGCTGAAATAAGCACTTCAGTGAACTCAGCATCAAAAGATGTGTGGTTTTGTGATGATGTGATTTTGGCCTTCTGAAGTGCTTATCTGACTGAAATAACCTTATCAGTGAACCCAGCATCGAAAGTTGAGTGTTTTGGTGAAGTTTAGATTTAGGTCTTCTGAAGTGATTATCTCACTGAAATAAGCATTTGGGTAAATCCAGGATCGAAATTTGGGTGTTTTTGTGAAGTTGAGATTTTGGCCTTCTGAAGTGCTCAACTGACTGAAAGAAGCATTTCAGTGAAACCAGCATCAAAAGTTGAGTCGTTTGTTGAGGTTGGGAATTTGGCATTCTGAAGTGAAATTCTCGCTGAAATAAGCACTGCAGTGAGCCCAGCATCGAAAGATGAGTGGTTTTGTGAAGTTGAGATTTAGGCATTCTGACTTGCTTATGTCAATGAAATAAGCATTTGTGTAAATCCAGGATCGAAAATTGGGTGGTTTGGTGAAGTTTAGATTTTGGCCTTCTGAAGTGCATATCTGTCTGAAAGAAGCATTTCAGTGAAATCAGCATCAAAAGTTGAGTCGTTTTGTGAAGTTTAGATTTTCGCCTTCTGAAGTGCTTATCTCACTGAAATAAGCACTTCTATGAACGCAGCATCAAAAGTTGATTGGTTTGGTGAAGTTTCGATTTTGATCTTCTGAAGTGCTTCTCTCACTAAAATAAGCATTTGGGTAAATCCAGGATCGAAAGTTGGTTCGTTTGGTGAAGTTTAGATTATGGCTTTCTGATGTGCATATCTGACTGAAAGAAGCATTTCAGTGAAATCAGCATCAAAAGTTGAGTCGTTTAGTGAAGTTTAGATTTTGGCCTTCTGAAGTGCTTATCTGACTGAAATAAGCACTTCAGTGAAACCAGCATCAAAAGTTGAATGGTTTGGTGAAGTTTAGATTTTGGTCTCCTGAAGTGCTTATCTCGCTGAAATAAGCACTTCAGTGAACTCAGCGTCAAAAGATGTGAGGTTTTGTGAAGTTTAGATTTTTGCCTTCTGAAGTGCTTATCTGACTGAAATAACCTCTTCAGTGAACCCAGCATCGAAAGTTGAGTGGTTTGGTGAAGTTTAGATTTAGGTCTTCTGAAGTGATTATCTCACTGAAATAAGCATTTGGGTAAATCCAGGAGCGAAATTTGGGTGTTTTTGAGAAGTTGAGATTTTGGCCTTCTGAAGTGCTCAACTGACTGAAAGAAGCATTTCAGTGAAACCAGCATCAAAAGTTGAGTCGTTTGTTGAGGTTGGGAATTTGGCATTCTGAAGTGCTTATCTCGCTGAAAATAGCACTGCAGTGAGCCCAGCATCGAAAGATGAGTGGTTTTATGAAGTTGAGATTTAGGCATTCTGAGTTGCTTATGTCAATGAAATAAGCATTTGTGTAAATCCAGGATCGTAAATTGGGTGGTTTGGTGAAGTTGAGATTTTGGCCTTCTGATGTGCATATCTGACTGAAAGAAGCTTTTCAGTGAAATCAGCATCAAAAGTGGAGTCGTTTCGTGAAGTTTAGATTTTGGCCTTCTGAAGTACTTATCTCGTTGAAATAAACACTTCAGTGAACTCAGCATCGAAAGATGTGTGGTTTTGTGAAGTTGTGATTTTGGCCTTCTGAAGTACTTATCTGAATGAAATGCGCTCTTCAGTGAACCCAGCTTCATAAGTTTTATGGTTTGGTGAAGATGTGATTTTGGACTTCTGAAGTGCTTATCTCACTGAAATAAGCAATTCAGTGAACGCAGCAACAAAAGTTGAGTGGTTTGGTGAAGTTTAGATTTTGGTCTTCTGAAGTGCTGATCTCACTGAAATAAGCACTTCTATGAACGCAGCATCAAAAGTTGATTGGTTTGGTGAAGTTTCGATTTTGGTCTTCTGAAGTGCAAATCTCACTGAAATAAGAACTTCAGTGAACCCAGCATCGAAAGTTGCGTGGTTTGGAGAAGTTTAGATTTTGGTCTTCTGAAGTGCTTATCTCTCTGAAATAAACATTTGTGTAAATCCAGGATCGAAAGTTGGGTGGTTTAGTGAAGTTGACATTTTGGCCTTCTGATGTGCATATCTGACTGAAAGAAGCATTTCAGTGAAATCAGCATGAAAAGTGGAGTCGTTTGGTGAGGTTGGGATTTTGGCGTAGTGAAGTGCTTATCTCTCTGAAAGAAGCACTTCAGTGAACGCAGCATCGAAAGTTGATTGGTTTGGTGAAGTTTAGATTTTGGTCTTCTGAAGTGCTTCTCTCACTAAAATAAGCATTTGGGTAAATCCAGGATCGAAAGTTGGGTGGTTTGGTGAAGTTTAGATTATGGCTTTCTGATGTGCATATCTGACTGAAAGAAGCATTTCAGTGAAATCAGCATCAAATGTTGAGTCGTTTAGTGAAGTTTAGATTTTGGCCTTCTGAAGTGCTTATCTGACTGAAATAAGCACTTCAGTGAAACCAGCATCAAAAGTTGAATGGTTTGGTGAAGTTTAGATTTTGGTCTTCTGAAGTGCTTATCTCGCTGAAATACGCACTTCAGTGAACTCAGCATCAAAAGATGTGTGGTTTTGTGAAGTTTAGATTTTTGCCTTCTGAAGTGCTTATCTGACTGAAATAACCTCTTCAGTGAACCCAGCATCGAAAGTTGAGTGGTTTGGTGAAGTTTAGATTTAGGTCTTCTGAAGTGCTTGTCTCACTGAAATAAGCATTTGGGTAAATCCAGGATCGAAATTTGGGTGGTTTTGTGAAGTTGAGATTTTGGCCTTCTGAAGTGCTCAACTGACTGAAAGAAGCATTTCAGTGAAACCTGCATCAAAAGTTGAGTCGTTTGGTGAGGTTGGAATTTGGCATTCTGAAGTGCTTATATCGCTAAAATAAGCACTGCAGTGAGCCCAGCATCGAAAGATGAGTGGTTTTGTGAAGTTGAGATTTAGACCTTCTGAGTTGCTTATTTCACTGAAATAAGCATTTGTGTAAATCCGGGATCGAAAATTGGGTGGTTTGGTGAAGTTTAGATTTTGGCCTTCTGAAGTGCATATCTGACTGAAAGAAGCATTTCAGTGAAATCAGCATCAAAAGTGGAGTCTTTTGGCGAGGTTGGGATATTTGCGTAGTGAAATGCTTATCTCTCTGAAATAAGCACTTCAGTGAACCCAGCATCGAAAGTTGAGTGGTTTGGTGAAGTTTAGATTTTGGTTTTCTGAAGTGCTTCTCTCACTAAAATAAGCATTTGGGTAAATCCAGGATCGAAAGTTGGGTGGTTTGGTGAAGTTTAGATTTTGGCCTTCTGATGTGCATATCTGAATGAAAGAAGCATTTCTGTGAAATCAGCATCAAAAGTTGAGTCGTTTAGTGAAGTTTAGATTTTGGCCTTCTGAAGTGCTTATCTGACTGAAATAAGCAATTCAGTGAAACGAGCATCAAAATTTGAGTCGTTTGGTGAGGTTGGGATTTTGGCATTCTGAAGTGCTGATCTCGCAGAAATAAGCACTTCAGTGAACTGAGCATCGAAAGATGTTTGGTTTTGTGAAGTTGTGATTTTGGCCTTCTGAAGTGTTTATCTGAATGAAATACGCTCTTCAAAGAACCCAGCATCATAAGTTTTTTGGTTTGTTGAAGATGTGATTTTGGACTTCTGAAGTGCTTATCTCACTGAAATAAGCAATTCAGTGAACCCAGCATCAAAAGTTGATTGGTTTGGTGAAGTTTAGATTTTGTTCTTCTGAAGTGCATATCTGACTGAAAGAAGCATTTCAGTGAAATCAGCATCAAAAGTTGAGTCGTTTTGTGAAGTTTAGATTTTGGTCTTCTGAAGTGCAAATCACACTGAAATAAGCGTTTCAGTGAACACAGCATCGAAAGTTGAGTGGTTTGGTGAAGTTTAGATTTTGGTCTTCTGAAGTGCTTATCTCACTGAAATAAACATTTGTGTCAATCCAGGGTCGAAAGTTGGGTGGTTTGGTGAAGATGACATTTTGGCCTTCTGATGTGCATATCTGACTTGAAAGAAGCATTTCAGTGAAATCAGCATCAAAAGTGGAGTCGTTGGTGAGGTTGGGATTTTGTTTTAGTGAAGTGCTTATCTCTCTGAAATAAGCACTTCAGTGAACCCAGCATCGAAATTTGAGTGGTTTGGTGAAGTTTAGATTTTGGTCTTCTGAAGTGCTTCTCTCACGAAAATAAGCATTTGCGTAAATCCAGGATCGAAATTTGGGTTGTTTGATGAAGTTGAGATTTTGGCCTTCTGAAGTGCTCAACTGACTGAAAGAAGTGAAACCAGCATCAAAAGTTGAGTCGTTTGTTGAGGTTGGGAATTTGGCATTCTGAAGTGCTTATCTCGCTGAAATAAGCACTGCAGTGAGCCCAGCATCGAAAGATGAGTGGTTTTGTGAAGTTGAGATTTAGGCCTTCTGAGTTGCTTATGTCACTGAAATAAGCATTTGTGTAAATACAGGATCGAAAATTGGGTGGTTTGGTGAAGTTTAGATTTTGGCCTTCTGAAGTGCATATCTGTCTGAAAGAAGCATTTCAGTGAAATCAGCATCAAAAGTTGAGTCGTTTTGTGAAGCTTAGATTTTGGCCATCTGAAGTGCTTATCTCACTGAAACAAGCACTTCTATGAACGCAGCATCAAAAGTTGATTGGTTTGGTGAAGTTTCGATTTTGGTCTTCTGAAGTGCAAATCACACTGAAATAAGCACTTCAGTGAACCCAGCATCGAAAGTTGAGTGGTTTGGTGAAGTTTAGATTTTGGTCTTCTGAAGTGCTTCTCTCACGAAAATAAGCATTTGTGTAAATCCAGGATCGAAATTTGGGTGGTTTGATGAAGTTGAGATTTTGGCCTTCTGAAGTGCTCAACTGACTGAAAGAAGCATTTCAGTGAAACCAGCATCAAAAGTTGAGTCGTTTGGTGAGGTTGGGAATTTGGTATTCTGAAGTGCTTATCTCGCTGAAATATTCACTGCAGTGAGCCCAGCATCGAAAGATGAGTGTTTTTGTGAAGTTGAGATTTTGGCCTTCTGAAGTGCTTATCTCACTGAAATAAGCATTTGTGTAAATCCAGGATCGAAAATTGGGTGGTTTGGTGAAGTTTAGATTTTGGCCTTCTGAAGTGCTTATCTGACTGAAAGAAGCACTTCAGTGAAACCAGCATCAAAAGTTGAGTCGTTTGGTGAAGTTGGGATGTTGGCATTCTGAAGTGCTTCTGTCGCTGAAATAAGCACTTCAGTGAAACCAGCATCAAAAGTTGAATGGTTTGGTGAAGTTTGATTTTGGTCTGAACTGCTTATCTCGTTGAAATAAGCACTTCAGTGAACTCAGCATCAAAAGATGTGTGGTTTTGTGAAGTTTAGATTTTTGCCTTCTGAAGTGCTTATCTGACTGATATAACCTCTTCAGTGAACCCAGCATCGAAAGTTGAGTGGTTTGGTGAAGTTTAGATTTAGGTCTTCTGAAGTGCTTATCTCACTGAAATAAGCACTTCAGTGAACGCAGCAACAAAAGTTGAGTGGTTTTGTGAAGTTTAGATTTTGGTCTTCTGAAGTGCTTATCTCACTGAAATAAGCATTTGGGTAAATCCAGGATCGAAAGTTGGGTGGTTTGGTGAAGTTGAGATTTTGGCCTTCTGATGTGCATATCTGACTGTAAGAAGCATTTCAGTGAAATCAGCATCAAAAGTTGTGTGGTTTAGAGAAGTTTAGATTTTGGTATTCTGAAGTGCTTATCTCACTGAAATAAGCACTTCAGTGAACTCAGCATCAAAAGATGTGTGGTTTTGTGAAGTTTAGATTTTTGCCTTCTGAAGTGCTTATCCGACTGATATAACCTCTTCAGTGAAATCAGCATCAAAAGTTGAATGGTTTGGTGAAGTTTAGATTTTGGTCTTCTGAAGTGCTTATCTCGCTGAAATAAGCACTTCAGTGAACTCAGCATCAAAAGATGTGTGGTTTTGTGAAGTTTAGATTTTTGCCTTCTGAAGTGCTTATCTGACTGAAATAACCTCTTCAGTGAACCCAGCATCGAAAGTTGAGTGGTTTGGTGAAGTTTAGATTTAGGTCTTCTGAAGTGCTTATCTCACTGAAATAAGCATTTGGGTAAATCCAGGATCGAAATTTGGGTGGTTTTGTGAAGTTGAGATTTTTGCCTTCTGAAGTGCTCAACTGACTGAAAGAAGCATTTCAGTCAAACCTGCATCAAAAGTTGAGTCGTTTGGTGAGGTTGGAATTTGGCATTCTGAAGTGCTTATATCGCTGAAATAAGCACTGCAGTGAGCCCAGCATCGAAAGATGAGTGGTTTTGTGAAGTTGAGATTTAGACCTTCTGAGTTGCTTATTTCACTGAAATAAGCATTTGTGTAAATCCGGGATCGAAAATTGGGTGGTTTGGTGAAGTTTAGATTTTGGCCTTCTGATGTGCATATCTGACTGAAAGAAGCATTTCAGTGAAATCAGCATCAAAAGTGGAGTCTTTTGGCGAGGTTGGGATATTGGCGTAGTGAAATGCTTATCTCTCTGAAATAAGCACTTCAGTGAACCCAGCATCGAAAGTTGAGTGGTTTGGTGAAGTTTAGATTTTGGTGTTCTGAAGTGCTTGTCTCACTAAAATAAGCATTTGGGTAAATCCATGATCGAAAGTTGGGTGGTTTGGTGAAGTTTAGATTTTGGCCTTCTGATGTGCATATCTGAATGAAAGAAGCATTTCAGTGAAATCAGCATCAAAAGTTGAGTCGTTTAGTGAAGTTTAGATTTTGGTCTTCTGAAGTGCTTATCTCACTGAAATAAGCATTTGGGTAAATCCAGGATCGAAATTTGGGTGGTTTTGTGAAGTTGAGATTTTTGCCTTCTGAAGTGCTCAACTGACTGAAAGAAGCATTTCAGTCAAACCTGCATCAAAAGTTGAGTCGTTTGGTGAGGTTGGAATTTGGCATTCTGAAGTGCTTATATCGCTGAAATAAGCACTGCAGTGAGCCCAGCATCGAAAGATGAGTGGTTTTGTGAAGTTGAGATTTAGACCTTCTGAGTTGCTTATTTCACTGAAATAAGCATTTGTGTAAATCCGGGATCGAAAATTGGGTGGTTTGGTGAAGTTTAGATTTTGGCCTTCTGATGTGCATATCTGACTGAAAGAAGCATTTCAGTGAAATCAGCATCAAAAGTGGAGTCTTTTGGCGAGGTTGGGATATTGGCGTAGTGAAATGCTTATCTCTCTGAAATAAGCACTTCAGTGAACCCAGCATCGAAAGTTGAGTGGTTTGGTGAAGTTTAGATTTTGGTGTTCTGAAGTGCTTGTCTCACTAAAATAAGCATTTGGGTAAATCCATGATCGAAAGTTGGGTGGTTTGGTGAAGTTTAGATTTTGGCCTTCTGATGTGCATATCTGAATGAAAGAAGCATTTCAGTGAAATCAGCATCAAAAGTTGAGTCGTTTAGTGAAGTTTAGATTTTGGCCTTCTGAAGTGCTTATCTGACTGAAATAAGCAATTCAGTGAAACGAGCATCAAAAGTTGAGTCGTTTGGTGAGGTTGGGATTTTGGCATTCTGAAGTGCTGATCTCGCTGAAATAAGCACTTCAGTGAACTGAGCATCGAAAGATGTTTGGTTTTGTGAAGTTGTGATTTTGGCCTTCTGAAGTGCTTATCTGAATGAAATACGCTCTTCAAAGAACGCAGCATGATAAGTTTTTTGGTTTGTTGAAGATGTGATTTTGGACTTCTGAAGTGCTTATCTCACTGAAATAAGCAATTCAGTGAACCCAGCATCATAAGTTTTTTGGTTTGGTGAAGTTTAGATTTTGTTCTTCTGAAGTGCATTTCTGACTGAAAGAAGCATTTCAGTGAAATCAGCATCAAAAGTTGAGTCGTTTTGTGAAGTTTAGATTTTGGCCATCTGAAGTGCTTATCTCACTGAAACAAGCACTTCTATGAACGCAGCATCAAAAGTTGATTGGTTTGGTGAAGTTTCGATTTTGGTCTTCTGAAGTGCAAATCACACTGAAATAAGCACTTCAGTGAACCCAGCATCGAAAGTTGAGTGGTTTGGTGAAGTTTAGATTTTGGTCTTCTGAAGTGCTTATCTCACTGAAATAAACATTTGTGTCAATCCAGGATCGAAAGTTGGGTGGTTTGGTGAAGATGACATTTTGGCCTTCTGATGTGCATATCTGACTTGAAAGAAGCATTTCAGTGAAATCAGCATCAAAAGTGGAGTCGTTTGGTGAGGTTGGGATTTTGGCGTAGTGAAGTTCTTATCTCTCTGAAATAAGCACTTCAGTGAACCCAGCATCGAAAGTTGAGTGGTTTGGTGAAGTTTAGATTTTGGTCTTCTGAAGTGCTTCTCTCACGAAAATAAGCATTTGGGTAAATCCAGGATCGAAATTTGGGTGGTTTGATGAAGTTGAGATTTTGACCTTCTGAAGTGCTCAACTGACTGAAAGAAGCATTTCAGTGAAACCAGCATCAAAAGTTGAATCGTTTGGTGAGGTTGGGAATTTGGCATTCTGAAGTGCTTATCTCGCTGAAATATTCACTGCAGTGAGCCCAGCATCGAAAGATGAGTGTTTTTGTGAAGTTGAGATTTTGGCATTCTGAAGTGCTTATCTCACTGAAATAAGCATTTGTGTAAATCCAGGATCGAAAATTGGGTGGATTGGTGAAGTTTAGATTTTGGCCTTCTGAAGTGCTTATCTGACTGAAAGAAGCACTTCAGTGAAACCAGCATCAAAAGTTGAGTCGTTTGGTGAAGTTGGGATTTTGGCATTCTGAAGTGCTTCTGTCGCTGAAATAAGCACTTCAGTGAAACCAGCATCAAAAGTTGAATGGTTTGGTGAAGTTTGATTTTGGTCTTCTGAAGTGCTTATCTCGTTGAAATAAGCACTTCAGTAAACTCAGCATCAAAAGATGTGTGGTTTTGTGAAGTTTAGATTTTTGCCTTCTGAAGTGCTTATCTGACTGAAATAACCTCTTCAGTGAACCCAGCATCAAAAGTTGAGTGGTTTGGTGAAGTTTAGATTTAGGTCTTCTGAAGTGCTTATCTCACTGAAATAAGCACTTCAGTGAACCCAGCGTCGAAAGTTGAGTGGTTTGGTGAAGTTTAGATTTTGGTCTTCTGAAGTGCTTATCTCACTGAAATAAACATTTGTGTAAATCCAGGATCGAAAGTTGGGTGGTTTGGTGAAGTTGAGATTTTGGCCTTCTGATGTGCATATCTGACTGAAAGAAGCTTTTCAGTGAAATCAGCATCAAAAGTGGAGTCGTTTCGTGAAGTTTAGATTTTGGCCTTCTGAAGTACTTATCTCGTTGAAATAAACACTTCAGTGAACTCAGCATCGAAAGATGTGTGGTTTTGTGAAGTTGTGATTTTGGCCTTCTGAAGTACTTATCTGAATGAAATGCGCTCTTCAGTGAACCCAGCTTCATAAGTTTTATGGTTTGGTGAAGATGTGATTTTGGACTTCTGAAGTGTTTATCTCACTGAAATAAGCAATTCAGTGAACGCAGCAATAAAAGTTGAGTGGTTTGGTTAAGTTTAGATTTTGGTCTTCTGAAGTGCTTATCTCACTGAAATAAGCACTTCAGTGAATCCAGCATCGAAAGTTGAGTGGTTTGGTGAAGTTTAGATTTTGGTCAACTGAAGTGCTTCTATCACTAAAATAAGCATTTGGGTAAATCCAGGATCGAAAGTTGGGTGGTTTGGTGAAGTTTAGATTTTTGCCTTCTGATGTGCATTTGTGAGTGAAAGAAGCATTTCAGTGAAATCAACATCAAAAGTGGAGTCGTTTGGTGAGGTTGGGATATTGGCGTAGTGGACTGCTTATCTCTCTGAAATAAGCACTTCAGTGAATCCAGCATCGAAAGTTGAGTGGTTTGGTGAAGTTTAGATTTTGGTCAACTGAAGTGCTTCTATCACTAAAATAAGCATTTGGGTAAATCCAGGATCGAAAGTTGGGTGGTTTGGTGAAGTTTAGATTTTGGCCTTCTTTGTGCATATGTGAATGAAAGAAGCATTTCAGTGAAATCAGCATCAAAAGTTGAGTCGTTTCGTGAAGTTTAGATTTTGGCCTTCTGAAGTACTTATCTCGCTGTAATAAACACTTCAGTGAACTCAGCATCGAAAGATGTGTGGTTTTGTGAAGTTGTGATTTTGGCCTTCTGAAGTACCTATCTGAATGAAATGCGCTGTTCAGTGAACCCAGCTTCATAAGTTTTATGGTTTGGTGAAGATGTGATTTTGGACTTCTGAAGTGCTTATCTCACTGAAATAAGCAATTCAGTGAACGCAGCAACAAAAGTTGAGTGGTTTTGTGAAGACTAGATTTTGGTCTTCTGAAGTGCTTATCTCACTGAAATAAGCATTTGGGTAAATCCAGGATCGAAAGTTGGGTGGTTTGGTGAAGTTGAGATTTTGGCCTTCTGATGTGCATATCTGACTGTAAGAAGCATTTCAGTGAAATCAGCATCAAAAGTTGTGTGGTTTAGAGAAGTTTAGATTTTGGTATTCTGAAGTGCTTATCTCACTGAAATAAGCACTTCAGTGAAATCAGCATCAAAAGTTGAATGGTTTGGCCGAGTTTAGATTTTGGTCTTCTGAAGTGCTTATCTCGCTGAAATAAGCACTTCAGTGAACTCAGCATCAAAAGATGTGTGGTTTTGTGAAGTTTAGATTTTTGCCTTCTGAAGTGCTTATCTGACTGAAATAACCTCTTCAGTGAACCCAGCATCGAAAGTTGAGTGGTTTGGTGAAGTTTAGATTTAGGTCTTCTGAAGTGCTTATCTCACTGAAATAAGCATTTGGGTAAATCCAGGATCGAAATTTGGGTAGTTTTGTGAAGTTGAGATTTTGGCCTTCTGAAGTGCTCAACTGACTGAAAGAAGCATTTCAGTCAAACCTGCGTCAAAAGTTGAGTCGTTTGGTGAGGTTGGAATTTGGCATTCTGAAGTGCTTATATCGCTGAAATAAGCACTGCAGTGAGCCCAGCATCGAAAGATGAGTGGTTTTATGAAGTTGAGATTTAGACTTTCTGAGTTGCTAATTTCACTGAAATAAGCATTTGTGTAAATCCGGGATCGAAAATTGGGTGGTTTGGTGAAGTTTAGATTTTGGCCTTCTGATGTGCATATCTGACTGAAAGAAGCATTTCAGTGAAATCAGCATCAAAAGTGGAGTCTTTTGGCGAGGTTGGGATATTGGCGTAGTGAAATGCTTATCTCTCTGAAATAAGCACTTCAGTGAACCCAGCATCGAAAGTTGAGTGGTTTGGTGAAGTTTAGATTTTGGTGTTCTGAAGTGCTTGTCTCACTAAAATAAGCATTTGGGTAAATCCAGGATCGAAAGTTGGGTGGTTTGGTGAAGTTTAGATTTTGGCCTTCTGATGTGCATATCTGAGTGAAAGAAGCATTTCAGTGAAATCAGCATCAAAAGTTGAGTCGTTTAGTGAAGTTTAGATTTTGGCCTTCTGAAGTGCTTATCTGACTGAAATAAGCAATTCAGTGAAACGAGCATCAAAAGTTGAGTCGTTTGGTGAGGTTGGGATTTTGGCATTCTGAAGTGCTGATCTCGCTGAAATAAGCACTTCAGTGAACTGAGCATCGAAAGATGTTTGGTTTTGTGAAGTTGTGATTTTGGCCTTCTGAAGTGCTTATCTGAATGAAATACGCTCTTCAAAGAACCCAGCATCATAAGTTTTTTGGTTTGTTGAAGATGTGATTTTGGACTTCTGAAGTGCTTATCTCACTGAAATAAGCAATTCAGTGAACCCAGCATCATAAGTTTTTTGGTTTGGTGAAGTTTAGATTTTGTTCTTCTGAAGTGCATATCTGACTGAAAGAAGCATTTCAGTGAAATCAGCATCAAAAGTTGAGTCGTTTTGTGAAGTTTAGATTTTGGCCATCTGAAGTGCTTATCTCACTGAAACAAGCACTTCTATGAACGCAGCATCAAAAGTTGATTGGTTTGGTGAAGTTTCGATTTTGGTCTTCTGAAGTGCAAATCACACTGAAATAATAAGCACTTCAGTGAACCCAGCATCGAAAGTTGAGTGGTTTGGTGAAGTTTAGATTTTGGTCTTCTGAAGTGCTTATCTCACTGAAATAAACATTTGTGTCAATCCAGGATCGAAAGTTGGGTGGTTTGGTGAAGATGACATTTTGGCCTTCTGATGTGCATATCTGACTTGAAAGAAGCATTTCAGTGAAATCAGCATCAAAAGTGGAGTCGTTTGGTGAGGTTGGGATTTTGGCGTAGTGAAGTTCTTATCTCTCTGAAATAAGCACTTCAGTGAACCCAGCATCGAAATTTGAGTGGTTTGGTGAAGTTTAGGTTTTGGTCTTCTGAAGTGCTTCTCTCACGAAAATAAGCATTTGGGTAAATCCAGGAGCGAAATTTGGGTGGTTTGATGAAGTTGAGATTTTGACCTTCTGAAGTGCTCAACTGACTGAAAGAAGCATTTCAGTGAAACCAGCATCAAAAGTTGAGTCGTTTGGTGAGGTTGGGAATTTGGCATTCTGAAGTGCTTATCTCGCTGAAATAAGCACTGCAGTGAGCCCAGCATCGAAAGATGAGTGGTTTTGTGAAGTTGAGATTTAGGCATTCTGAGTTGCTTATGTCAATGTAATAAGCATTTGTGTAAATCCAGGATCGAAAATTGGGTGGTTTGGTGAAGTTTAGATTTTGGCCTTCTGAAGTGCATATCTGTCTGAAAGAAGCATTTCAGTGAAATCAGCATCAAAAGTTGAGTCGTTTTGTGAAGTTTAGATTTTGGCCTTCTGAAGTGCTTATCTCACTGAAATAAGCACTTCTATGAACGCAGCATCAAAAGTTGATTGGTTTGGTGAAGTTTCGATTTTGGTCTTCTGAAGTGCAAATCTCACTGAAATAAGAACTTCAGTGAACCCAGCATCGAAAGTTGCGTGGTATGGAGAAGTTTAGATTTTGGTCTTCTGAAGTGCTTATCTCACTGAAATAAACATTTGTGTAAATCCAGGATCGAAAGTTGGGTGGTTTGGTGAAGATGACATTTTGGCCTTCTGATGTGCATATCTGACTGAAAGAAGCATTTCAGTGAAATCAGCATGAAAAGTGGAGTCGTTTGGTGAGGTTGGGATTTTGGCGTAGTGAAGTGCTCATCTCTCTGAAATAAGAACTTCAGTCAACGCAGCATCGAAAGTTGATTGGTTTGGTGAAGTTTAGATTTTGGTCTTCTGAAGTGCTTCTCTCACTAAAATAAGCATTTGGGTAAATCCAGGATCGAAAGTTGGGTCGTTTGGTGAAGTTTAGATTATGGCCTTCTGATGTGCATATCTGACTGAAAGAAGCATTTCCGTGAAATCAGCATCAAAAGTTGAGTCGTTTAGTGAAGTTTAGATTTTGGCCTTCTGAAGTGCTTATCTGAGTGAAATAAGCACTTCAGTGAAACCAGCATCAAAATTTGAATGGTTTAGTGAAGTTTAGATTTTGGTCTTCTGAAGTGCTTATCTCGCTGAAATAAGCACTTCAGTGAACTCAGCATCAAAAGATGTGTGGTTTTGTGAAGTTTAGATTTTTTCCTTCTGAAGTGCTTGTCTCACTAAAATAAGCATTTGGGTAAATCCAGGATCGAAAGTTGGGTGGTTTGGTGAAGTTTAGATTTTGGTCTTCTGAAGTGCTTGTCTCACTAAAATAAGCATTTGGGTAAATCCAGGATCGAAAGTTGGGTGGTTTGGTGAAGTTTAGATTTTGGCCTTCTGATGTGCATATCTGAATGAAAGAAGCATTTCAGTGAAATCAGCATCAAAAGTTGAGTCGTTTAGTGAAGTTTAGATTTTGGCCTTCTGAAGTGCTTATCTGACTGAAATAAGCAATTCAGTGAAACGAGCATCAAAAGTTGAGTCGTTTGGTGAGGTTGGGATTTTGGCATTCTGAAGTGCTGATCTCGCTGAAATAAACACTTCAGTGAACTGAGCATCGAAAGATGTTTGGTTTTGTGAAGTTGTGATTTTGGCCTTCTGAAGTGCTTATCTGAATGAAATACGCTCTTCAAAGAACGCAGCATGATAAGTTTTTTGGTTTGTTGAAGATGTGATTTTGGACTTCTGAAGTGCTTATCTCCCTGAAATAAGCAATTCAGTGAACCCAGCATCGTAAGTTTTTTGGTTTGGTGAAGTTTAGATTTTGTTCTTCTGAAGTGCATATCTGACTGAAAGAAGCATTTCAGTGAAATCAGCATCAAAAGTTGAGTCGTTTTGTGAAGTTTAGATTTTGGCCATCTGAAGTGCTTATCTCACTGAAACAAGCACTTCTATGAACGCAGCATCAAAAGTTGATTGGTTTGGTGAAGTTTCGATTTTGGTCTTCTGAAGTGCAAATCACACTGAAATAAGCGTTTCAGTGAACACAGCATCGAAAGTTGAGTGGTTTGGTGAAGTTTTGATTTTGGTCTTCTGAAGTGCAAATCACACTGAAATAAGCGTTTCAGTGAACACAGCATCGAAAGTTGAGTGGTTTGGTGAAGTTTAGATTTTGGTCTTCTGAAGTGCAAATCACACTGAAATACGCGTTTCAGTGAACACAGCATCGAAAGTTGAGTGGTTTGGTGAAGTTTAGATTTTGGTCTTTTGAAGCGCTTCTCTCACGAAAATAAGCATTTGCGTAAATCCAGGATCGAAATTTGGGTGGTTTGATGAAGTTGAGATTTTGGCCTTCTGAAGTGCTCAACTGACTGAAAGAAGCATTTCAGTGAAACCAGCATCAAAAGTTGAGTCGTTTGGTGAGGTTGGGAATTTGGCATTCTGAAGTGCTTATCTCGCTGAAATATTCACAGCAGTGAGCCCAGCATCGAAAGATGAGTGTTTTTGTGAAGTTGAGATTTTGGCCTTCTGAAGTGCTTATCTCACTGAAATAAGCATTTGTGTAAATCCAGGATCGAAAATTGGCTGGTTTGGTGAAGTTTAGATTTTGGCCTTCTGAAGTGCTTATCTGACTGAAAGAAGCACTTCAGTGAAACCAGCATCAAAAGTTGAGTCGTTTGGTGAATTTGGGATTTTGGCATTCCAAAGTGCTTCTGTCGCTGAAATAAGCACTTCAGTGAAACCAGCATCAAAAGTTGAATGGTTTGGTGAAGTTTAGATTTTGGTCTTCTGAAGTGCTTATCTCACTGAAATAAGCACTTCAGTGAACCCAGGGTCGAAAGTTGAGTGGTTTGGTGAAGTTTTGATTTTGGTCTTCTGAAGTGCTTATCTCGCTGAAATAAGCACTTCAGTGAACTCAGCATCAAAAGATGTGTGGTTTTGTGATGTTGTGATTTTGGCCTTCTGAAGTGCTTATCTGACTGAAATAACCTCTTCAATGAACCCAGCATCGAAAGTTGAGTGTTTTGGTGAAGTTTAGATTTAGGTCTTCTGAAGTGATTATCTCACTGAAATAAGCATTTGGGTAAATCCAGGATCGAAATTTGGGTGTTTTTGTGAAGTTGAGATTTTGGCCTTCTGAAGTGCTCAACTGACTGAAAGAAGCATTTCAGTGAAACCAGCATCAAAAGTTGAGTCGTTTGTTGAGGTTGGGAATTTGGCATTGTGAAGTGCTTATCTCGCTGAAATAAGCACTGCAGTGAGCCCAGCATCGAAAGATGAGTGGTTTTGTGAAGTTGAGATTTAGGCATTCTGAGTTGCTTATGTCAATGAAATAAGCATTTGTGTAAATCCAGGATCGAAAATTGGGTGGTTTGGTGAAGTTTAGATTTTGGCCTTCTGAAGTGCATATCTGTCTGAAAGAAGCATTTCAGTGAAATCAGCATCAAAAGTTGAGTCGTTTTGTGAAGTTTAGATTTTGGCCTTCTGAAGTGCTTATCTCACTGAAATAAGCACTTCTATGAACGCAGCATCAAAAGTTGATTGGTTTGGTGAAGTTTCGATTTTGGTCTTCTGAAGTGCAAATCACACTGAAATAAGAACTTCAGTGAACCCAGCATCGAAAGTTGCGTGGTTTGGAGAAGTTTAGATTTTGGTCTTCTGAAGTGCTTATCTCACTGAAATAAACATTTGTGTAAATCCAGGATCGAAAGTTGGGTGGTTTGGTGAAGTTGACATTTTGGCCTTCTGATGTGCATATCTGACTGAAAGAAGCATTTCAGTGAAATCAGCATGAAAAGTGGAGTCGTTTGGTGAGGTTGGGATTTTGGCGTAGTGAAGTGCTCATCTCTCTGAAATAAGCACTTCAGTCAACGCAGCATCGAAAGTTGATTGGTTTGGTGAAGTTTAGATTTTGGTCTTCTGAAGTGCTTCTCTCACTAAAATAAGCATTTGGGTAAATCCAGGATCGAAAGTTGGGTCGTTTGGTGAAGTTTAGATTATGGCTTTCTGATGTGCATATCTGACTGAAAGAAGCATTTCCGTGAAATCAGCATCAAAAGTTGAGTCGTTTAGTGAAGTTTAGATTTTGGCCTTCTGAAGTGCTTATCTGAGTGAAATAAGCACTTCAGTGAAACCAGCATCAAACGATGTGTGGTTTTGTGAAGTTTAGATTTTCGCCTTCTGAAGTGCTTATCTCTCTGAAATAAGCACTTCAGTGAACCCAGCATCGAAAGTTGAGTGGTTTGGTGAAGTTTAGATTTTGGTCTTCTGAAGTGCTTGTCTCACTAAAATAAGCATTTGGGTAAATCCAGGATCGAAAGTTGGGTGGTTTGGTGAAGTTTAGATTTTGGCCTTCTGATGTGCATATCTGAATGAAAGAAGCATTTCAGTGAAATCAGCATCAAAAGTTGAGTCGTTTAGTGAAGTTTAGATTTTGGCCTTCTGAAGTGCTTATCTGAGTGAAATAAGCACTTCAGTGAAACCAGCATCAAAAGTTGAATGGTTTAGTGAAGTTTAGATTTTGGTCTTCTGAAGTGCTTATCTCGCTGAAATAAGCACTTCAGTGAACTCAGCATCAAAAGATGTGTGGTTTTGTGAAGTTTAGATTTTTGCCTTCTGAAGTGCTTATCTCTCTGAAATAAGCACTTCAGTGAACCCAGCATCGAAAGTTGAGTGGTTTGGTGAAGTTTAGATTTTGGTCTTCTGAAGTGCTTGTCTCACTAAAATAAGCATTTGGGTAAATCCAGGATCGAAAGTTGGGTGGTTTGGTGAAGTTTAGATTTTGGCCTTCTGATGTGCATATCTGAATGAAAGAAGCATTTCAGTGAAATCAGCATCAAAAGTTGAGTCGTTTAGTGAAGTTTAGATTTTGGCCTTCTGAAGTGCTTATCTGACTGAAATAAGCAATTCAGTGAAACGAGCATCAAAAGTTGAGTCGTTTGGTGAGGTTGGGATTTTGGCATTCTGAAGTGCTGATCTCACTGAAATAAGCACTTCAGTGAACTGAGCATCGAAAGATGTTTGGTTTTGTGAAGTTGTGATTTTGGCCTTCTGAAGTGCTTATCTGAATGAAATACGCTCTTCAAAGAACCCAGCATGATAAGTTTTTTGGTTTGTTGAAGATGTGATTTTGGACTTCTGAAGTGCTTATCTCACTGAAATAAGCAATTCAGTGAACCCAGCATCATAAGTTTTTTGGTTTGGTGAAGTTTAGATTTTGTTCTTCTGAAGTGCATATCTGACTAAAAGAAGCATTTCAGTGAAATCAGCATCAAAAGTTGAGTCGTTTTGTGAAGTTTAAATTTTGGCCATCTGAAGTGCTTATCTCACTGAAATAAGCACGTCTATGAACGCAGCATCAAAAGTTCATTGGTTTGGTGATGTCTCGATTTTGGTCTTCTGAAGTGCATATCACACTGAAATAAGCACTTCAGTGAACCCAGCATCGAAAGTTGAGTGGTTTTGTGAAGTTTAGACTTTGGTGGTTTGGTGAAGATGACATTTTGGCCTTCTGATGTGCATATCTGACTTGAAAGAAGCATTTCAGTGAAATCAGCATCAAAAGTGGAGTCGTTAGTGAGGTTGGGATTTTGGCGTAGTGAAGTTCTTATCTCTCTGAAATAAGCACTTCAGTGAACCCAGCATCGAAAGTTGAGTGGTTTGGTGAAGTTTAGATTTTGGTCTTCTGAAGTGCTTCTCTCACGAAAATAAGCATTTGTGTAAATCCAGGATCGAAATTTGGGTGGTTTGATGAAGTTGAGATTTTGGCCTTCTGAAGTGCTCAACTGACTGAAAGAAGCATTTCAGTGAAACCAGCATCAAAAGTTGAGTCGTTTGGTGAGGTTGGGAATTTGGTATTCTGAAGTGCTTATCTCGCTGAAATATTCACTGCAGTGAGCCCAGCATCGAAAGATGAGTGTTTTTGTGAAGTTGAGATTTTGGCCTTCTGAAGTGCTTATCTCACTGAAATAAGCATTTGTGTAAATCCAGGATCGAAAATTGGGTGGTTTGGTGAAGTTTAGATTTTGGCCTTCTGAAGTGCTTATCTGACTGAAAGAAGCACTTCAGTGAAACCAGCATCAAAAGTTGAGTCGTTTGGTGAAGTTGGGATGTTGGCATTCTGAAGTGCTTCTGTCGCTGAAATAAGCACTTCAGTGAAACCAGCATCAAAAGTTGAATGGTTTGGTGAAGTTTGATTTTGGTCTGAACTGCTTATCTCGTTGAAATAAGCACTTCAGTGAACTCAGCATCAAAAGATGTGTGGTTTTGTGAAGTTTAGATTTTTGCCTTCTGAAGTGCTTATCTGACTGATATAACCTCTTCAGTGAACCCAGCATCGAAAGTTGAGTGGTTTGGTGAAGTTTAGATTTAGGTCTTCTGAAGTGCTTATCTCACTGAAATAAGCACTTCAGTGAACGCAGCAACAAAAGTTGAGTGGTTTTGTGAAGTTTAGATTTTGGTCTTCTGAAGTGCTTATCTCACTGAAATAAGCATTTGGGTAAATCCAGGATCGAAAGTTGGGTGGTTTGGTGAAGTTGAGATTTTGGCCTTCTGATGTGCATATCTGACTGTAAGAAGCATTTCAGTGAAATCAGCATCAAAAGTTGTGTGGTTTAGAGAAGTTTAGATTTTGGTATTCTGAAGTGCTTATCTCACTGAAATAAGCACTTCAGTGAACTCAGCATCAAAAGATGTGTGGTTTTGTGAAGTTTAGATTTTTGCCTTCTGAAGTGCTTATCCGACTGATATAACCTCTTCAGTGAAATCAGCATCAAAAGTTGAATGGTTTGGTGAAGTTTAGATTTTGGTCTTCTGAAGTGCTTATCTCGCTGAAATAAGCACTTCAGTGAACTCAGCATCAAAAGATGTGTGGTTTTGTGAAGTTTAGATTTTTGCCTTCTGAAGTGCTTATCTGACTGAAATAACCACTTCAGTGAACCCAGCATCGAAAGTTGAGTGGTTTGGTGAAGTTTAGATTTAGGTCTTCTGAAGTGCTTATCTCACTGAAATAAGCATTTGGGTAAATCCAGGATCGAAATTTGGGTGGTTTTGTGAAGTTGAGATTTTTGCCTTCTGAAGTGCTCAACTGACTGAAAGAAGAATTTCAGTGAAACCTGCATCAAAAGTTGAGTCGTTTGGTGAGGTTGGAATTTGGCATTCTGAAGTGCTTATATCGCTGAAATAAGCACTGCAGTGAGCCCAGCATCGAAAGATGAGTGGTTTTGTGAAGTTGAGATTTAGACCTTCTGAGTTGCTTATATCACTGAAATAAGCATTTGTGTAAATCCGGGATCGAAAATTGGGTGGTTTGGTGAAGTTTAGATTTTGGCCTTCTGAAGTGCATATCTGACTGAAAGAAGCATTTCAGTGAAATCAGCATCAAAAGTGGAGTCTTTTGGCGAGGTTGGGATATTGGCGTAGTGAAATGCTTATCTCACTGAAATAAGCACTTCAGTGAACCCAGCATCGAAAGTTGAGTGGTTTGGTGAAGTTTAGATTTTGGTCTTCTGAAGTGCTTGTCTCACTAAAATAAGCATTTGGGTAAATCCAGGATCGAAAGTTGGGTGGTTTGGTGAAGTTTAGATTTTGGCCTTCTGATGTGCATATCTGAATGAAAGAAGTATTTCAGTGAAATCAGCATCAATAGTTGTGTCGTTTAGTGAAGTTTAGATTTTGGCCTTCTGAAGTGCTTATCTGACTGAAATAAGCAATTCAGTGAAACGAGCATCAAAAGTTGAGTCGTTTGGTGAGGTTGGGATTTTGGCATTCTGAAGTGCTGATCTCGCTGAAATAAGCACTTCAGTGAACTGAGCATCGAAAGATGTTTGGTTTTGTGAAGTTGTGATTTTGGCCTTCTGAAGTGCTTATCTGAATGAAATACGCTCTTCAAAGAACCCAGCATCATAAGTTTTTTGGTTTGTTGAAGATGTGATTTTGGACTTCTGAAGTGCTTATCTCACTGAAATAAGCAATTCAGTGAACCCAGCATCATAAGTTTTTTGGTTTGGTGAAGTTTAGATTTTGTTCTTCTGAAGTGCATTTCTGACTGAAAGAAGCATTTCAGTGAAACCAGCATCAAAAGTTGAATCGTTTGGTGAGGTTGGGAATTTGGCATTCTGAAGTGCTTATCTCGCTGAAATATTCACTGCAGTGAGCCCAGCATCGAAAGATGAGTGTTTTTGTGAAGTTGAGATTTTGGCATTCTGAAGTGCTTATCTCACTGAAATAAGCATTTGTGTAAATCCAGGATCGAAAATTGGGTGGATTGGTGAAGTTTAGATTTTGGCCTTCTGAAGTGCTTATCTGACTGAAAGAAGCACTTCAGTGAAACCAGCATCAAAAGTTGAGTCGTTTGGTGAAGTTGGGATTTTGGCATTCTGAAGTGCTTCTGTCGCTGAAATAAGCACTTCAGTGAAACCAGCATCAAAAGTTGAATGGTTTGGTGAAGTTTGATTTTGGTCTTCTGTAGTGCTTATCTCGTTGAAATAAGCACTTCAGTAAACTCAGCATCAAAAGATGTGTGGTTTTGTGAAGTTTAGACTTTTGCCTTCTGAAGTGCTTATCTGACTGAAATAACCTCTTCAGTGAACCCAGCATCAAAAGTTGAGTGGTTTGGTGAAGTTTAGATTTAGGTCTTCTGAAGTGCTTATCTCACTGAAATAAACATTTGTGTAAATCCAGGATCGAAAGTTGGGTGGTTTGGTGAAGTTGAGATTTTGGCCTTCTGATGTGCATATCTGACTGAAAGAAGCTTTTCAGTGAAATCAGCATCAAAAGTGGAGTCGTTTCGTGAAGTTTAGATTTTGGCCTTCTGAAGTACTTATCTCGTTGAAATAAACACTTCAGTGAACTCAGCATCGAAAGATGTGTGGTTTTGTGAAGTTGTGATTTTGGCCTTCTGAAGTACTTATCTGAATGAAATGCGCTCTTCAGTGAACCCAGCTTCATAAGTTTTATGGTTTGGTGAAGATGTGATTTTGGACTTCTGAAGTGTTTATCTCACTGAAATAAGCAATTCAGTGAACGCAGCAATAAAAGTTGAGTGGTTTGGTTAAGTTTAGATTTTGGTCTTCTGAAGTGCTTATCTCACTGAAATAAGCACTTCAGTGAATCCAGCATCGAAAGTTGAGTGGTTTGGTGAAGTTTAGATTTTGGTCAACTGAAGTGCTTCTATCACTAAAATAAGCATTTGGGTAAATCCAGGATCGAAAGTTGGGTGGTTTGGTGAAGTTTAGATTTTTGCCTTCTGATGTGCATATGTGAGTGAAAGAAGCATTTCAGTGAAATCAACATCAAAAGTGGAGTCGTTTGGTGAGGTTGGGATATTGGCGTAGTGGACTGCTTATCTCTCTGAAATAAGCACTTCAGTGAATCCAGCATCGAAAGTTGAGTGGTTTGGTGAAGTTTAGATTTTGGTCAACTGAAGTGCTTCTATCACTAAAATAAGCATTTGGGTAAATCCAGGATCGAAAGTTGGGTGGTTTGGTGAAGTTTAGATTTTGGCCTTCTTTGTGCATATGTGAATGAAAGAAGCATTTCAGTGAAATCAGCATCAAAAGTTGAGTCGTTTCGTGAAGTTTAGATTTTGGCCTTCTGAAGTACTTATCTCGCTGTAATAAACACTTCAGTGAACTCAGCATCGAAAGATGTGTGGTTTTGTGAAGTTGTGATTTTGGCCTTCTGAAGTACCTATCTGAATGAAATGCGCTGTTCAGTGAACCCAGCTTCATAAGTTTTATGGTTTGGTGAAGATGTGATTTTGGACTTCTGAAGTGCTTATCTCACTGAAATAAGCAATTCAGTGAACGCAGCAACAAAAGTTGAGTGGTTTTGTGAAGACTAGATTTTGGTCTTCTGAAGTGCTTATCTCACTGAAATAAGCATTTGGGTAAATCCAGGATCGAAAGTTGGGTGGTTTGGTGAAGTTGAGATTTTGGCCTTCTGATGTGCATATCTGACTGTAAGAAGCATTTCAGTGAAATCAGCATCAAAAGTTGTGTGGTTTAGAGAAGTTTAGATTTTGGTATTCTGAAGTGCTTATCTCACTGAAATAAGCACTTCAGTGAAATCAGCATCAAAAGTTGAATGGTTTGGCCGAGTTTAGATTTTGGTCTTCTGAAGTGCTTATCTCGCTGAAATAAGCACTTCAGTGAACTCAGCATCAAAAGATGTGTGGTTTTGTGAAGTTTAGATTTTTGCCTTCTGAAGTGCTTATCTGACTGAAATAACCTCTTCAGTGAACCCAGCATCGAAAGTTGAGTGGTTTGGTGAAGTTTAGATTTAGGTCTTCTGAAGTGCTTATCTCACTGAAATAAGCATTTGGGTAAATCCAGGATCGAAATTTGGGTGGTTTTGTGAAGTTGAGATTTTGGCCTTCTGAAGTGCTCAACTGACTGAAAGAAGCATTTCAGTCAAACCTGCGTCAAAAGTTGAGTCGTTTGGTGAGGTTGGAATTTGGCATTCTGAAGTGCTTATATCGCTGAAATAAGCACTGCAGTGAGCCCAGCATCGAAAGATGAGTGGTTTTATGAAGTTGAGATTTAGACTTTCTGAGTTGCTAATTTCACTGAAATAAGCATTTGTGTAAATCCGGGATCGAAAATTGGGTGGTTTGGTGAAGTTTAGATTTTGGCCTTCTGATGTGCATATCTGACTGAAAGAAGCATTTCAGTGAAATCAGCATCAAAAGTGGAGTCTTTTGGCGAGGTTGGGATATTGGCGTAGTGAAATGCTTATCTCTCTGAAATAAGCACTTCAGTGAACCCAGCATCGAAAGTTGAGTGGTTTGGTGAAGTTTAGATTTTGGTGTTCTGAAGTGCTTGTCTCACTAAAATAAGCATTTGGGTAAATCCAGGATCGAAAGTTGGGTGGTTTGGTGAAGTTTAGATTTTGGCCTTCTGATGTGCATATCTGAGTGAAAGAAGCATTTCAGTGAAATCAGCATCAAAAGTTGAGTCGTTTAGTGAAGTTTAGATTTTGGCCTTCTGAAGTGCTTATCTGACTGAAATAAGCAATTCAGTGAAACGAGCATCAAAAGTTGAGTCGTTTGGTGAGGTTGGGATTTTGGCATTCTGAAGTGCTGATCTCGCTGAAATAAGCACTTCAGTGAACTGAGCATCGAAAGATGTTTGGTTTTGTGAAGTTGTGATTTTGGCCTTCTGAAGTGCTTATCTGAATGAAATACGCTCTTCAAAGAACCCAGCATCATAAGTTTTTTGGTTTGTTGAAGATGTGATTTTGGACTTCTGAAGTGCTTATCTCACTGAAATAAGCAATTCAGTGAACCCAGCATCATAAGTTTTTTGGTTTGGTGAAGTTTAGATTTTGTTCTTCTGAAGTGCATATCTGACTGAAAGAAGCATTTCAGTGAAATCAGCATCAAAAGTTGAGTCGTTTTGTGAAGTTTAGATTTTGGCCATCTGAAGTGCTTATCTCACTGAAACAAGCACTTCTATGAACGCAGCATCAAAAGTTGATTGGTTTGGTGAAGTTTCGATTTTGGTCTTCTGAAGTGCAAATCACACTGAAATAATAAGCACTTCAGTGAACCCAGCATCGAAAGTTGAGTGGTTTGGTGAAGTTTAGATTTTGGTCTTCTGAAGTGCTTATCTCACTGAAATAAACATTTGTGTCAATCCAGGATCGAAAGTTGGGTGGTTTGGTGAAGATGACATTTTGGCCTTCTGATGTGCATATCTGACTTGAAAGAAGCATTTCAGTGAAATCAGCATCAAAAGTGGAGTCGTTTGGTGAGGTTGGGATTTTGGCGTAGTGAAGTTCTTATCTCTCTGAAATAAGCACTTCAGTGAACCCAGCATCGAAATTTGAGTGGTTTGGTGAAGTTTAGGTTTTGGTCTTCTGAAGTGCTTCTCTCACGAAAATAAGCATTTGGGTAAATCCAGGAGCGAAATTTGGGTGGTTTGATGAAGTTGAGATTTTGACCTTCTGAAGTGCTCAACTGACTGAAAGAAGCATTTCAGTGAAACCAGCATCAAAAGTTGAGTCGTTTGGTGAGGTTGGGAATT
>NW_026728305.1:0-111992 GCF_030684315.1 Stegostoma tigrinum
TTCTGAAGTGCTTCTGTCGCTGAAATAAGCATTTGTGTAAATCCGGGATCGAAAATTGGGTGGTTTGGTGAAGTTTAGATTTTGGCCTTCTGATGTGCATATCTGATTGAAAGAAGCATTTCAGTGAAATCAGCATCAAAAGTGGAGTCTTTTGGCGAGGTTGGGATATTGGCGTAGTGAAATGCTTATCTCTCTGAAATAAGCACTTCAGTGAACCCAGCATCGAAAGTTGAGTGGTTTGGTGAAGTTTAGATTTTGGTCTTCTGAAGTGCTTGTCTCACTAAAATAAGCATTTGGGTAAATCCAGGATCGAAAGTTGGGTGGTTTGGTGAAGTTTAGATTTTGGCCTTCTGATGTGCATATCTGAATGAAAGAAGCATTTCAGTGAAATCAGCATCAAAAGTGGAGTCGTTTGGTGAGGTTGGGATATTGGCGTAGTGAAATGCTTATCTCTCTGAAATAAGCACTTCAGTGAATCCAGCATCGAAAGTTGAGTGGTTTGGTGAAGTTTAGATTTTGGTCAACTGAAGTGCTTCTATCACTAAAATAAGCATTTGGTTAAATCCAGGATCGAAAGTTGGGTGGTTTGGTGAAGTTTAGATTTTGGCCTTCTGATGTGCATATGTGAGTGAAAGAATCATTTCAGTGAAATCAGCATCAAAAGTGGAGTCGTTTGCTGAGGTTGGGATATTGGCGTAGTGAAATGCTTATCTCTCTGAAATAAGCACTTCAGTGAATCCAGCATCGAAAGTTGAGTGGTTTGGTGAAGTTTAGATTTTGGTCAACTGAAGTGCTTCTATCACTAAAATAAGCATTTGGGTAAATCCAGGATCGAAATTTGGGTGGTTTGGTGAAGTTTAGATTTTGGCCTTCTGATGTGCATATGTGAGTGAAAGAAGCATTTCAGTGAAATCAGCATCAAAAGTTGAGTCGTTTAGTGAAGTTTAGATTTTGGCCTTCTGAAGTACTTATCTCGTTGAAATAAACACTTCAGTGAACTCAGCATCGAAAGATGTGTGGTTTTGTGAAGTTGTGATTTTGGCCTTCTGATGTACTTATCTGAATGAAATGCGCTCTTCAGTGAACCCAGCTTCATAAGTTTTATGGTTTGGTGAAGATGTGATTTTGGACTTCTGAAGTGCTTATCTCACTGAAATAAGCAATTCAGTGAACGCAGCAACAAAATTTGAGTGGTTTGGTGAAGTTTAGATTTTGGTCTTCTGAAGTGCTTATCTCACTGTAATAAGCATTTGGGTAAATCCAGGATCGAAAGTTGGGTGGTTTGGTGAAGTTGAGATTTTGGCCTTCTGATGTGCATATCTGACTGTAAGAAGCATTTCAGTGAAATCAGCATCAAAAGTTGAGTCGTTTAGAGAAGTTTTGATTTTGGTCTTCTGAAGTGCTTATCTCGCTGAAATAACCTCTTCAATGAACCCAGCATCGAAAGAAGTGTGATTTTGTGATGTTGTGATTTTCGCCTTCTGAAGTGCTTATCTGACTGAAATAACCTCTTCAATGAACCCAGCATCGAAAGTTGAGTGTTTTGGTGAAGTTTAGATTTAGGTCTTCTGAAGTGCTTATCTCACTGAAATAAGCATTTGGGTAAATCCAGGATCGAAATTTCGGTGTTTTTGTGAAGTTGAGATTTTGGCCTTCTGAAGTGCTCAACTGACTGAAAGAAGCATTTCAGTGAAACCAGCATCAAAAGTTGAGTCGTTTGTTGAGGTTGGGAATTTGGCATTCTGAAGTGCTTATCTCGCTGAAATAAGCACTGCAGTGAGCCCAGCATCGAAAGATGAGTGGTTTTGTGAAGTTGAGATTTTGGCCTTCTGAAGTGCTTATCTCACTGAAATAAGCATTTGTGTAAATCCAGGATCGAAAATTGGGTGGTTTGGTGAAGTTTAGATTTTGGCCTTCTGAAGTGCTTATCTGACTGAAAGAAGCACTTCAGTGAAACCAGCATCAAAAGTAAAGTCGTTTGGTGAAGTTGGGATTTTGGCATTCTGAAGTGCTTCTGTCGCTGAAATAAGCACTTCAGTGAACCCAGCATCAAAAGTTGAATGGTTTGGTGAAGTTTGATTTTGGTCTTCTGAAGTGCTTATCTCGTTGAAATAAGCACTTCAGTGAACTCAGCATCAAAAGATGTGTGGTTTTGTGAAGTTTAGATTTTTGCCTTCTGAAGTGCTTATCTGACTGAAATAACCTCTTCAGTGAACCCAGCATCGAAAGTTGAGTGGTTTGGTGAAGTTTAGATTTAGGTCTTCTGAAGTGCTTATCTCACTGAAATAAGCACTTCAGTGAACCCAGCGTCGAAAGTTGAGTGGTTTGGTGAAGTTTAGATTTTGGTCTTCTGAAGTGCTTATCTCACTGAAATAAACATTTGTGTAAATCCAGGATCGAAAGTTGGGTGGTTTGGTGAAGTTGAGATTTTGGCCTTCTGATGTGCATATCTGACTGAAAGAAGCTTTTCAGTGAAATCAGCATCAAAAGTTGAGTCGTTTCGTGAAGTTTAGATTTTGGCCTTCTGAAGTACTTATCTCGTTGAAATAAACACTTCAGTGAACTCAGCATCGAAAGATGTGTGGTTTTGTGAAGTTGTGATTTTGACCTTCTGAAGTACTTATCTGAATGAAATGCGCTCTTCAGTGAACCCAGCTTCATAAGTTTTATGGTTTGGTGAAGATGTGATTTTGGACTTCTGAAGTGCTTATCTCACTGAAATAAGCAATTCAGTGAACGCAGCAACAAAAGTTGAGTGGTTTGGTGAAGTTTAGATTTTGGTCTTCTGAAGTGCTTATCTCACTGAAATAAGCATTTGGGTAAATCCAGGATCGAAAGTTGGGTGGTTTGGTGAAGTTGAGATTTTGGCCTTCTGATGTGCATATCTGACTGTAAGAAGCATTTCAGTGAAATCAGCATCAAAAGTTGAGTCGTTTAGAGAAGTTTAGATTTTGGTATTCTGAAGTGCTTATCTCACTGAAATAAGCACTTCAGTGAAATCAGCATCAAAAGTTGAATGGTTTAGTGAAGTTTTGATTTTGGTCTTCTGAAGTGCTTATCTCGCTGAAATAAGCACTTCAGTGAACTCAGCATCAAAAGATGTGTGGTTTTGTGATGTTGTGATTTTGGCCTTCTGAAGTGCTTATCTGACTGAAATAACCTCTTCAATGAACCCAGCATCGAAAGTTGAGTGTTTTGGTGAAGTTTAGATTTAGGTCTTCTGAAGTGATTATCTCACTGAAATAAGCATTTGGGTAAATCCAGGATCGAAATTTGGGTGTTTTTGTGAAGTTGAGATTTTGGCCTTCTGAAGTGCTCAACTGACTGAAAGAAGCATTTCAGTGAAACCAGCATCAAAAGTTGAGTCGTTTGTTGAGGTTGGGAATTTGGCATTCTGAAGTGCTTATCTCGCTGAAATAAGCACTGCAGTGAGCCCAGCATCGAAAGATGAGTGGTTTTGTGAAGTTGAGATTTAGGCATTCTGAGTTGCTTATGTCAATGAAATAAGCATTTGTGTAAATCCAGGATCGAAAATTGGGTGGTTTGGTGAAGTTTAGATTTTGGCCTTCTGAAGTGCATATCTGTCTGAAAGAAGCATTTCAGTGAAATCAGCATCAAAAGTTGAGTCGTTTTGTGAACTTTAGATTTTGGCCTTCTGAAGTGCTTATCTCACTGAAATAAGCACTTCTATGAACGCAGCATCAAAAGTTGATTGGTTTGGTGAAGTTTCGATTTTGGTCTTCTGAAGTGCAAATCTCACTGAAATAAGAACTTCAGTGAACCCAGCATCGAAAGTTGCGTGGTTTGGAAAAGTTTAGATTTTGGTCTTCTGAAAGTGCTTATCTCACTGAAATAAACATTTGTGTCAATCCAGGATCGAAAGTTGGGTGGTTTGGTGAAGATGACATTTTGGCCTTCTGATGTGCATATCTGACTTGAAAGAAGCATTTCAGTGAAATCAGCATCAAAAGTGGAGTCGTTGGTGAGGTTGGGATTTTGGCGTAGTGAAGTTCTTATCTCTCTGAAACAAGCACTTCAGTGAACCCAGCATCGAAAGTTGAGTGGTTTGGTGAAGTTTAGATTTTGGTCTTCTGAAGTGCTTGTCTCACTAAAATAAGCATTTGGGTAAATCCAGGATCGAAAGTTGGGTGGTTTGGTGAAGTTTAGATTTTGGCCTTCTGAAGTGCTTATCTGACTGAAAGAAGCACTTCAGTGAAACCAGCATCAAAAGTTGAGTTTTTGGTGAAGTTGGGATTTTGGCATTCTGAAGTGCTTCTGTCGCTGAAATAAGCACTTCAGTGAAACCAGCATCAATAGTTGAATGGTTTGGTGAAGTTTGATTTTGGTCTTCTGAAGTGCTTATCTCGTTGAAATAAGCACTTCAGTGAACTCAGCATCAAAAGATGTGTGGTTTTGTGAAGTTTAGATTTTTGCCTTCTGAAGTGCTTATCTGACTGAAATAACCTCTTCAGTGAACCCAGCATCGAAAGTTGAGTGGTTTGGTGAAGTTTAGATTTAGGTCTTCTGAAGTGCTTATCTCACTGAAATAAGCACTTCAGTGAACCCAGCGTCGAAAGTTGAGTGGTTTGGTGAAGTTTAGATTTTGGTCTTCTGAAGTGCTTATCTCACTGAAATAAACATTTGTGTAAATCCAGGATCGAAAGTTGGGTGGTTTGGTGAAGTTGAGATTTTGGCCTTCTGATGTGCATATCTGACTGAAAGAAGCTTTTCAGTGAAATCAGCATCAAAAGTTGAGTCGTTTCGTGAAGTTTAGATTTTGGCCTTCTGAAGTACTTATCTCGTTGAAATAAACACTTCAGTGAACTAAGCATCGAAAGATGTGTGGTTTTGTGAAGTTGTGATTTTGGCCTTCTGAAGTACTTATCTGAATGAAATGCGCTCTTCAGTGAACCCAGCTTCATAAGTTTTATGGTTTGGTGAAGATGTGATTTTGGACTTCTGAAGTGCTTATCTCACTGAAATAAGCAATTCAGTGAACGCAGCAACAAAAGTTGAGTGGTTTGGTGAAGTTTAGATTTTTGTCTTCTGAAGTGCTTATCTCACTGAAATAAGCATTTGGGTAAATCCAGGATCGAAAGTTGGGTGGTTTGGTGAAGTTGAGATTTTGGCCTTTGATGTGCATATCTGACTGTAAGAAGCATTTCAGTGAAATCAGCATCAAAAGTTGAGTCGTTTAGAGAAGTTTAGATTTTGGTATTCTGAAGTGCTTATCTCACTGAAATAAGCACTTCAGTGAAATCAGCATCAAAAGTTGAATGGTTTAGTGAAGTTTTGATTTTGGTCTTCTGAAGTGCTTATCTCGCTGAAATAAGCACGTCAGTGATCTCAGCATCAAAAGATGTGTGGTTTTGTGATGTTGTGATTTTGGCCTTCTGAAGTGCTTATCTGACTGAAATAACCTCTTCAATGAACCCAGCATCGAAAGTTGAGTGTTTTGGTGAAGTTTAGATTTAGGTCTTCTGAAGTGATTATCTCACTGAAATAAGCATTTGGGTAAATCCAGGATCGAAATTTGGGTGTTTTTGTGAAGTTGAGATTTTGGCCTTCTGAAGTGCATATCTCACTGAAATAAGCAATTCAGTGAACCCAGCATCATAAGTTTTTTGGTTTGGTGAAGTTTAGATTTTGTTCTTCTGAAGTGCATATCTGACTGAAAGAAGCATTTCAGTGAAATCAGCATCAAAAGTTGAGTCGTTTTGTGAAGTTTAGATTTTGGCCATCTGAAGTGCTTATCTCACTGAAACAAGCACTTCTATGAACGCAGCATCAAAAGTTGATTGGTTTGGTGAAGTTTCGATTTTGGTCTTCTGAAGTGCAAATCACACTGAAATAAGCGTTTCAGTGAACACAGCATCGAAAGTTGAGTGGTTTGGTGAAGTTTAGATTTTGGTCTTCTGAAGTGCAAATCACACTGAAATAAGCGTTTCAGTGAACACAGCATCGAAAGTTGAGTGGTTTGGTGAAGTTTAGATTTTGGTCTTCTGAAGTGCTTATCTCACTGAAATAAACGTTTGTGTCAATCCAGGGTCGAAAGTTGGGTGGTTTGGTGAAGATGACATTTTGGCCTTCTGATGTGCATATCTGACTTGAAATAAGCACTTCAGTGAACCCAGCATCGAAAGTTGAGTGGTTTGGTGAAGTTTAGATTTTGGTCTTCTGAAGTGCTTCTCTCACGAAAATAAGCATTTGCGTAAATCCAGGATCGAAATTTGGGTGGTTTGATGAAGTTGAGATTTTGGCCTTCTGAAGTGCTCAACTGACTGAAAGAAGCATTTCAGTGAAACCAGCATTAAAAGTTGAGTCGTTTGGTGAGGTTGGGAATTTGGCATTCTGAAGTGCTTATCTCGCTGAAATATTCACAGCAGTGAGCCCAGCATCGAAAGATGAGTGTTTTTGTGAAGTTGAGATTTTGGCCTTCTGAAGTGCTTATCTCACTGAAATAAGCATTTGTGTAAATCCAGGATCGAAAGTTGGGTGGTTTGGTGAAGTTGAGATTTTGGCCTTCTGATGTGCATATCTGACTGAAAGAAGCTTTTCAGTGAAATCAGCATCAAAAGTGGAGTCGTTTCGTGAAGTTTAGATTTTGACCTTCTGAAGTACTTATCTCGTTGAAATAAACACTTCAGTGAACTCAGCATCGAAAGATGTGTGGTTTTGTGAAGTTGTGATTTTGGCCTTCTGAAGTACTTATCTGAATGAAATGCGCTCTTCAGTGAACCCAGCTTCATAAGTTTTATGGTTTGGTGAAGATGTGATTTTGGACTTCTGAAGTGCTTATCTCACTGAAATAAGCAATTCAGTGAACGCAGCAACAAAAGTTGAGTGGTTTGTGAAGTTTAGATTTTGGTCTTCTGAAGTGCTTATCTCACTGAAATAAGCACTTCAGTGAACCCAGCGTCGAAAGTTGAGTGGTTTGGTGAAGTTTAGATTTTGGTCTTCTGAAGTGCTTATCTCACTGAAATAAACATTTGTGTAAATCCAGGATCGAAAGTTGGGTGGTTTGGTGAAGTTGAGATTTTTGCCTTCTGATGTGCATATCTGATTGAAAGAAGCATTTCAGTAAAATCAGCATCAAATGTGGAGTCGTTTGGTGAGGTTGGGATTTTGGCGTAGTGAAATGCTTATCTCTCTGAAATAAGCACTTCAGTGAATCCAGCATCGAAAGTTGAGTGGTTTGGTGAAGTTTAGATTTTGGTCTTCTGAAGTGCTTATCTCACTGAAATAAGCTCTTGGGTAAATCCAGGATCGAAAGTTGGGTGGTTTGGTGAAGTTGAGATTTTGGCCTTCTGATGTGCATATCTGACTGTAAGAAGCATTTCAGTGAAATCAGCATCAAAAGTTGAGTCGTTTAGAGAAGTTTAGATTTTGGTATTCTGAAGTGCTTATCTCACTGAAATAAGCACTTCAGTGACCTCAGCATCAAAAGATGTGTGGTTTTGTGATGTTGTGATTTTGGCCTTCTGAAGTGCTTATCTGACTGAAATAACCTCTTCAATGAACCCAGCATCGAAAGTTGAGTGTTTTGGTGAAGTTTAGATTTAGGTCTTCTGAAGTGATTATCTCACTGAAATAAGCATTTGGGTAAATCCAGGATCGAAATTTGGGTGTTTTTGTGGAGTTGAGATTTTGGCCTTCTGAAGTGCTCAACTGACTGAAAGAAACATTTCAGTGAAACCAGCATCAAAAGTTGAGTCGTTTTGTTGAGGTTGGGAATTTGGCATTCTGAAGTGCTTATCTCGCTGAAATAAGCACTGCAGTGAGCCCAGCATCGAAAGATGAGTGGTTTTGTGAAGTTGAGATTTAGGCATTCTGAGTTGCTTATGTCACTGAAATAAGCATTTGTGTAAATCCAGGATCGAAAATTGGGTGGTTTGGTGAAGTTTAGATTTTGGCCTTCTGAAGTGCATATCTGTCTGAAAGAAGCATTTCAGTGAAATCAGCATCAAAAGTTGAGTCGTTTTGTGAAGTTTAGATTTTGGCCTTCTGAAGTGCTTATCTCACTGAAATAAGCACTTCTATGAACGCAGCATCAAAAGTTGATTGGTTTGGTGAAGTTTCGATTTTGGTCTTCTGAAGTGCAAATCTCACTGAAATAAGAACTTCAGTGAACCCAGCATCGAAAGTTGCGTGGTTTGGAGAAGTTTCGATTTTGGTCTTCTGAAGTGCTTATCTCTCTGAAATAAACATTTGTGTAAATCCAGGATCGAAAGTTGGGTGGTTTAGTGAAGTTGACATTTTGGCCTTCTGATGTGCATATCTGACTGAAAGAAGCATTTCAGTGAAATCAGCATGAAAAGTGGAGTCGTTTGGTGAGGTTGGGATTTTGGCGTAGTGAAGTGCTTATCTCTCTGAAATAAGCACTTCAGTGAACGCAGCATCGAAAGTTGATTGGTTTGGTGAAGTTTAGATTTTGGTCTTCTGAAGTGCTTCACTCACTAAAATAAGCATTTGGGTAAATCCAGGATCGAAAGTTGGGTCGTTTGGTGAAGTTTAGATTATGGCTTTCTGATGTGCATATCTGACTGAAAGAAGCATTTCAGTGAAGTCAGCATCAAAAGTTGAGTCGTTTAGTGAAGTTTAGATTTTGGCCTTCTGAAGTGCTTATCTGACTGAAATAAGCAATTCAGTGAAACGAGCATCAAAATTTGAGTCGTTTGGTGAGGTTGGGATTTTGGCATTCTGAAGTGCTGATCTCGCAGAAATAAGCACTTCAGTGAACTGAGCATCGAAAGATGTTTGGTTTTGTGAAGTTGTGATTTTGGCCTTCTGAAGTGCTTATCTGAATGAAATACGCTCTTCAAAGAACCCAGCATCATAAGTTTTTTGGTTTGTTGAAGATGTGATTTTGGACTTCTGAAGTGCTTATCTCACTGAAATAAGCAATTCAGTGAACCCAGCATCATAAGTTTTTTGGTTTGGTGAAGTTTAGATTTTGTTCTTCTGAAGTGCATATCTGACTGAAAGAAGCATTTCAGTGAAATCAGCATCAAAAGTTGAGTCGTTTTGTGAAGTTTAGATTTTGGCCATCTGAAGTGCTTATCTCACTGAAACAAGCACTTCTATGAACGCAGCATCAAAAGTTGATTGGTTTGGTGAAGTTTCGATTTTGGTCTTCTGAAGTGCAAATCACACTGAAATAAGCGTTTCAGTGAACACAGCATCGAAAGTTGAGTGGTTTGGTGAAGTTTAGATTTTGGTCTTCTGAAGTGCAAATCACACTGAAATAAGCGTTTCAGTGAACACAGCATCGAAAGTTGAGTGGTTTGGTGAAGTTTAGATTTTGGTCTTCTGAAGTGCTTATCTCACTGAAATAAACATTTGTGTCAATCCAGGGTCGAAAGTTGGGTGGTTTGGTGAAGATGACATTTTGGCCTTCTGATGTGCATATCTGACTTGAAAGAAGCATTTCAGTGAAATCAGCATCAAAAGTGGAGTCGTTGGTGAGGTTGGGATTTTGTTTTAGTGAAGTGCTTATCTCTCTGAAATAAGCACTTCAGTGAACCCAGCATCGAAAGTTGAGTGGTTTGGTGAAGTTTAGATTTTGGTCTTCTGAAGTGCTTCTCTCACGAAAATAAGCATTTGCGTAAATCCAGGATCGAAATTTGGGTGGTTTGATGAAGTTGAGATTTTGGCCTTCTGAAGTGCTCAACTGACTGAAAGAAGCATTTCAGTGAAACCAGCATCAAAAGTTGAGTCGTTTGGTGAGGTTGGGAATTTGGCATTCTGAAGTGCTTATCTCGCTGAAATATTCACAGCAGTGAGCCCAGCATCGAAAGATGAGTGTTTTTGTGAAGTTGAGATTTTGGCCTTCTGAAGTGCTTATCTCACTGAAATAAGCATTTGAGTAAATCCAGGATCGAAAGTTGGGTGGTTTGGTGAAGTTGAGATTTTGGCCTTCTGATGTGCATATCTGACTGAAAGAAGCTTTTCAGTGAAATCAGCATCAAAAGTTGAGTCGTTTCGTGAAGTTTAGATTTTGGCCTTCTGAAGTACTTATCTCGTTGAAATAAACACTTCAGTGAACTCAGCATCGAAAGATGTGTGGTTTTGTGAAGTTGTGATTTTGGCCTTCTGAAGTACTTATCTGAATGAAATGCGCTCTTCAGTGAACCCAGCTTCATAAGTTTTATGGTTTGGTGAAGATGTGATTTTTGACTTCTGAAGTGCTTATCTCACTGAAATAAGCAATTCAGTGAACGCAGCAACAAAAGTTGAGTGGTTTGGTGAAGTTTAGATTTTGGTCTTCTGAAGTGCTTATCTCACTGAAATAAGCACTTCAGTGAACCCAGCGTCGAAAGTTGAGTGGTTTGGTGAAGTTTAGATTTTGGTCTTCTGAAGTGCTTATCTCACTGAAATAAACATTTGTGTAAATCCAGGATCGAAAGTTGGGTGGTTTGGTGAAGTTGAGATTTTTGCCTTCTGATGTGCATATCTGATTGAAAGAAGCATTTCAGTAAAATCAGCATCAAAAGTGGAGTCGTTTGGTGAGGTTGGGATATTGGTGTAGTGAAATGCTTATCTCTCTGAAATAAGCACTTCAGTGAATCCAGCATCGAAAGTTGAGTGGTTTGGTGAAGTTTAGATTTTGGTCTTCTGAAGTGCTTCTCTCACTAAAATAAGCATTTGGGTAAATCCAGGATCGAAAGTTGGGTGGTTTGGTGAAGTTTAGATTTTGGCCTTCTGATGTGCATATCTGAATGAAAGAAGCATTTCAGTGAAATCAGCATCAAAAGTTGAGTCGTTTAGTGAAGTTTAGATTTTGGCCTTCTGAAGTGCTTATCTGACTGAAATAAGCAATTCAGTGAAACGAGCATCAAACGTTGAGTCGTTTGGTGAGGTTGGGATTTTGGCATTCTGAAGTGCTGATCTCGCTGAAATAAGCACTTCAGTGAACTGAGCATCGAAAGATGTTTGGTTTTGTGAAGTTGTGATTTTGGCCTTCTGAAGTGCTTATCTGAATGAAATACGCTCTTCAAAGAACCCAGCATCATAAGTTTTTTGGTTTGTTGAAGATGTGATTTTGGACTGCTGAAGTGCTTATCTCACTGAAATAAGCAATTCAGTGAACCCAGCATCATAAGTTTTTTGGTTTGGTGAAGTTTAGATTTTGTTCTGATGAAGTGCATATCTGACTGAAAGAAGCATTTCAGTGAAATCAGCATCAAAAGTTGAGTCGTTTTGTGAAGTTTAGATTTTGGCCATCTGAAGTGCTTATCTCACTGAAACAAGCACTTCTATGAACGCAGCATCAAAAGTTGAGTGGTTTGGTGAAGTTTCGATTTTGGTCTTCTGAAGTGCAAATGACACTGAAATAATAAGCACTTCAGTGAACCCAGCATCGAAAGTTGAGTGGTTTGGTGAAGTTTAGATTTTGGTCTTCTGAAGTGCTTATCTCACTGAAATAAACATTTGTGTCAATCCAGGATCGAAAGTTGGGTGGTTTGGTGAAGATGACATTTTGGCCTTCTGATGTGCATATCTGACTTAAAAGAAGCATTTCAGTGAAATCAGCATCAAAAGTGGAGTCGTTGGTGAGGTTGGGATTTTGGCGTAGTGAAGTTCTGATCTCTCTGAAATAAGCACTTCAGTGAACGCAGCATCGAAAGTTGAGTGGTTTGGTGAAGTTTAGATTTTGGTCTTCTGAAGTGCTTATCTCACTGAAATAAGCATTTGGGTAAATCCAGGATCGAAAGTTGGGTGGTTTGGTGAAGTTGAGATTTTGGCCTTCTGATGTGCATATCTGACTGTAAGAAGCATTTCAGTGAAATCAGCATCAAAAGTTGAGTCGTTTAGAGAAGTTTAGATTTTGGTATTCTGAAGTGCTTGTCTCACTGAAATAAGCACTTCAGTGAACCCAGCGTCGAAAGTTGAGTGGTTTGGTGAAGTTTAGATTTTGGTCTTCTGAAGTGCTTATCTGAATGAAATACGCTCTTCAAAGAACCCAGCATCATAAGTTTTTCGGTTTGTTGAAGATGTGATTTTGGACTTCTGAAGTGCTTATCTCACTGAAATAAGCAATTCAGTGAACCCAGCATCATAAGTTTTTTGGTTTGGTGAAGTTTAGATTTTGTTCTTCTGAAGTGCATATCTGACTGAAAGAAGCATTTCAGTGAAATCAGCATCAAAAGTTGAGTCGTTTTGTGAAGTTTAGATTTTGGCCATCTGAAGTGCTTATCTCACTGAAACAAGCACTTCTATGAACGCAGCATCAAAAGTTGATTGGTTTGGTGAAGTTTCGATTTTGGTCTTCTGAAGTGCAAATCACACTGAAATAAGCGTTTCAGTGAACACAGCATCGAAAGTTGAGTGGTTTGGTGAAGTTTAGATTTTGGTCTTCTGAAGTGCAAATCACACTGAAATAAGCGTTTCAGTGAACACAGCATCGAAAGTTGAGTGGTTTGGTGAAGTTTAGATTTTGGTCTTCTGAAGTGCTTATCTCACTGAAATAAACATTTGTGTCAATCCAGGGTCGAAAGTTGGGTGGTTTGGTGAAGATGACATTTTGGCCTTCTGATGTGCATATCTGACTTGAAAGAAGCATTTCAGTGAAATCAGCATCAAAAGTGGAGTCGTTGGTGAGGTTGGGATTTTGTTTTAGTGAAGTGCTTATCTCTCTGAAATAAGCACTTCAGTGAACCCAGCATCGAAAGTTGAGTGGTTTGGTGAAGTTTAGGTTTTGGTCTTCTGAAGTGCTTCTCTCACGAAAATAAGCATTTGCGTAAATCCAGGATCGAAATTTGGGTGGTTTGATGAAGTTGAGATTTTGACCTTCTGAAGTGCTCAACTGACTGAAAGAAGCATTTCAGTGAAACCAGCATCAAAAGTTGAGTCGTTTGGTCAGGTTGGGAATTTGGCATTCTGAAGTGCTTATCTCGCTGAAATATTCACTGCAGTGAGCCCAGCATCGAAGGTTGAGTGTTTTTGTGAAGTTGAGATTTTTGCCTTCTGAAGTGCTTATCTCACTGAAATAAGCATTTGTGTAAATCCAGGATCGAAAATTGGGTGGTTTGGTGAAGTTTAGATTTTGGCCTTCTGAAGTGCTTATCTGACTGAAAGAAGCACTTCAGTGAAACCAGCATCAAAAGTTGAGTCGTTTGGTGAAGTTGGGATTTTGGCATTCTGAAGTGCTTCTGTCGCTGAAATAAGCACTTCAGTGAAACCAGCATCAAAAGTTGAATGGTTTGGTGAAGTTTGATTTTGGTCTTCTGAAGTGCTTATCTCGTTGAAATAAGCCCTTCAGTGAACTCAGCATCAAAAGATGTGTGGTTTTGTGAAGTTTAGATTTTTGCCTTCTGAAGTGCTTATCTGACTGAAATAACCTCTTCAGTGAACCCAGCATCGAAAGTTGAGTGGTTTGGTGAAGTTTAGATTTAGGTCTTCTGAAGTGCTTATCTCACTGAAATAAGCACTTCAGTGAACCCAGCGTCGAAATTTGAGTGGTTTGGTGAAGTTTAGATTTTGGTCTTCTGAAGTGCTTATCTCACTGAAATAAACATTTGTGTCAATCCAGGATCGAAAGTTGGGTGGTTTGGTGAAGATGACATTTTGGCCTTCAAATGTGCAGATCTGACTTGAAAGAAGCATTTCAGTGAAATCAGCATCAAAAGTGGAGTCGTTGGTGAGGTTGGGATTTTGGCGTAGTGAAGTTCTTATCTCTCTGAAATAAGCACTTCAGTGAACCCAGCATCGAAAGTTGAGTGGTTTGGTGAAGTTTAGATTTTGGTCTTCTGAAGTGCTTCTCTCACGAAAATAAGCATTTGGGTAAATCCAGGATCGAAATTTGGGTGGTTTGATGAAGTTGAGATTTTGACCTTCTGAAGTGCTCAACTGACTGAAAGAAGCATTTCAGTGAAACCAGCATCAAAAGTTGAGTCGTTTGGTCAGGTTGGGAATTTGGCATTCTGAAGTGCTTATCTCGCTGAAATATTCACTGCAGTGAGCCCAGCATCGAAGGTTGAGTGTTTTTGTGAAGTTGAGATTTTTGCCTTCTGAAGTGCTTATCTCACTGAAATAAGCATTTGTGTAAATCCAGGATCGAAAATTGGGTGGTTTGGTGAAGTTTAGATTTTGGCCTTCTGAAGTGCTTATCTGACTGAAAGAAGCACTTCAGTGAAACCAGCATCAAAAGTTGAGTCGTTTGGTGAAGTTGGGATTTTGGCATTCTGAAGTGCTTCTGTCGCTGAAATAAGCACTTCAGTGAAACCAGCATCAAAAGTTGAATGGTTTGGTGAAGTTTGATTTTGGTCTTCTGAAGTGCTTATCTCGTTGAAATAAGCCCTTCAGTGAACTCAGCATCAAAAGATGTGTGGTTTTGTGAAGTTTAGATTTTTGCCTTCTGAAGTGCTTATCTGACTGAAATAACCTCTTCAGTGAACCCAGCATCGAAAGTTGAGTGGTTTGGTGAAGTTTAGATTTAGGTCTTCTGAAGTGCTTATCTCACTGAAATAAGCACTTCAGTGAACCCAGCGTCGAAATTTGAGTGGTTTGGTGAAGTTTAGATTTTGGTCTTCTGAAGTGCTTATCTCACTGAAATAAACATTTGTGTAAATCCAGGATCGAAAGTTGGGTGGTTTGGTGAAGTTGAGATTTTGGCCTTCTGATGTGCATATCTGACTGAAAGAAGCTTTTCAGTGAAATCAGCATCAAAAGTTGAGTCGTTTCGTGAAGTTTAGATTTTGGCCTTCTGAAGTACTAATCTCGTTGAAATAAACACTTCAGTGAACTCAGCATCGAAAGATGTGTGGTTTTGTGAAGTTGTGATTTTGGCCTTCTGAAGTGCTTATCTGAATGAAATGCGCTCTTCAGTGAACCCAGCTTCATAAGTTTTATGGTTTGGTGAAAATGTGATTTTGGACTTCTGAAGTGCTTATCTCACTGAAATAAGCAATTCAGTGAACGCAGCAACAAAAGTTGAGTGGTTTGGTGAAGTTTAGATTTTTGTCTTCTGAAGTGCTTATCTCACTGAAATAAGCATTTGGGTAAATCCAGGATCGAAAGTTGGGTGGTTTGGTGAAGTTGAGATTTTGGCCTTCTGATGTGCATATCTGACTGTAAGAAGCATTTCAGTGAAATCAGCATCAAAAGTTGAGTCGTTTAAAGAAGTTTAGATTTTGGTATTCTGAAGTGCTTATCTCACTGAAATAAGCACTTCAGTGAAATCAGCATCAAAAGTTGAATGGTTTAGTGAAGTTTTGATTTTGGTCTTCTGAAGTGCTTATCTCGCTGAAATAAGCACTTCAGTGACCTCAGCATCAAAAGATGTGTGGTTTTGTGATGATGTGATTTTGGCCTTCTGAAGTGCTTATCTGACTGAAATAACCTCTTCAGTGAACCCAGCATCGAAAGTTGAGTGTTTTGGTGAAGTTTAGATTTAGGTCTTCTGAAGTGATTATCTCACTGAAATAAGCATTTGGGTAAATCCAGGATCGAAATTTGGGTGTTTTTGTGAAGTTGAGATTTTGGCCTTCTGAAGTGCTCAACTGACTGAAAGAAGCATTTCAGTGAAACCAGCATCAAAAGTTGAGTCGTTTGTTGAGGTTGGGAATTTGGCATTCTGAAGTGCTTATCTCGCTGAAAATAGCACTGCAGTGAGCCCAGCATCGAAAGATGAGTGGTTTTGTGAAGTTGAGATTTCGGCATTCTGAGTTGCTTATGTCAATGAAATAAGCATTTGTGTAAATCCAGGATCGAAAATTGGGTGGTTTGGTGAAGTTTAGATTTTGGCCTTCTGAAGTGCATATCTGTCTGAAAGAAGCATTTCAGTGAAATCAGCATCAAAAGTTGAGTCGTTTTGTGAAGTTTAGATTTTGGCCTTCTGAAGTGCTTATCTCACTGAAATAAGCACTTCTATGAACGCAGCATCAAAAGTTGATTGGTTTGGTGAAGTTTCGATTTTGGTCGTCTGAAGTGCAAATCTCACTGAAATAAGAACTTCAGTGAACCCAGCATCGAAAGTTGCGTGGTTTGGAGAAGTTTAGATTTTGGTCTTCTGAAGTGCTTATCTCTCTGAAATAAACATTTGTGTAAATCCAGGATCGAAAGTTGGGTGGTTTAGTGAAGTTGACATTTTGGCCTTCTGATGAGCATATCTGACTGAAAGAAGCATTTCAGTGAAATCAGCATGAAAAGTGGAGTCGTTTGGTGAGGTTGGGATTTTGGCGTAGTGAAGTGCTTATCTCTCTGAAAGAAGCAGTTCAGTGAACGCAGCATCGAAAGTTGATTGGTTTGGTGAAGTTTAGATTTTGGTCTTCTGAAGTGCTTCTCTCACTAAAATAAGCATTTGGGTAAATCCAGGATCGAAAGTTGGGTCGTTTGGTGAAGTTTAGATTATGGCTTTCTGATGTGCATATCTGACTGAAAGAAGCATTTCAGTGAAATCAGCATCAAAAGTTGAGTCGTTTAGTGAAGTTTAGATTTTGGCCTTCTGAAGTGCTTATCTGACTGAAATAAGCACTTCAGTGAAACCAGCATCAAAAGTTGAATGGTTTGGTGAAGTTTAGATTTTGGTCTTCTGAAGTGCTTATCTCGCTGAAATAAGCACTTCAGTGAACTCAGCATCAAAAGATGTGTGGTTTTGTGAAGTTTAGATTTTTGCCTTCTGAAGTGCTTATCTGACTGAAATAACCTCTTCAGTGAACCCAGCATCGAAAGTTGAGTGGTTTGGTGAAGTTTAGATTTAGGTCTTCTGAAGTGCTTGTCTCACTGAAATAAGCATTTGGGTAAATCCAGGATCGAAATTTGGGTGGTTTTGTGAAGTTGAGATTTTGGCCTTCTGAAGTGCTCAACTGACTGAAAGAAGCATTTCAGTGAAACCTGCATCAAAAGTTGAGTCGTTTGGTGAGGTTGGAATTTGGCATTCTGAAGTGCTTATATCGCTAAAATAAGCACTGCAGTGAGCCCAGCATCGAAAGATGAGTGGTTTTGTGAAGTTGAGATTTAGAACTTCTGAGTTGCTTATTTCACTGAAATAAGCATTTGTGTAAATCCGGGATCGAAAATTGGGTGGTTTGGTGAAGTTTAGATTTTGGCCTTCTGAAGTGCATATCTGACTGAAAGAAGCATTTCAGTGAAATCAGCATCAAAAGTGGAGTCTTTTGGCGAGGTTGGGATATTTGCGTAGTGAAATGCTTATCTCTCTGAAATAAGCACTTCAGTGAACCCAGCATCGAAAGTTGAGTGGTTTGGTGAAGTTTAGATTTTGGTTTTCTGAAGTGCTTCTCTCACTAAAATAAGCATTTGGGTAAATCTAGGATCGAAAGTTGGGTGGTTTGGTGAAGTTTAGATTTTGGCCTTCTGATGTGCATATCTGAATGAAAGAAGCATTTCAGTGAAATCAGCATCAAAAGTTGAGTCGTTTAGTGAAGTTTAGATTTTGGCCTTCTGAAGTGCTTATCTGACTGAAATAAGCAATTCAGTGAAACGAGCATCAAAATTTGAGTCGTTTGGTGAGGTTGGGATTTTGGCATTTTGAAGTGCTGATCTCGCAGAAATAAGCACTTCAGTGAACTGAGCATCGAAAGATGTTTGGTTTTGTGAAGTTGTGATTTTGGCCTTCTGAAGTGCTTATCTGAATGAAATACGCTCTTCAAAGAACCCAGCATCATAAGTTTTTTGGTTTGTTGAAGATGTGATTTTGGACTTCTGAAGTGCTTATCTCACTGAAATAAGCAATTCAGTGAACCCAGCATCATAAGTTTTTTGGTTTGGTGAAGTTTAGATTTTGTTCTTCTGAAGTGCATATCTGACTGAAAGAAGCATTTCAGTGAAATCAGCATCAAAAGTTGAGTCGTTTTGTGAAGTTTAGATTTCGGCCATCTGAAGTGCTTATCTCACTGAAACAAGCACTTCTATGAACGCAGCATCAAAAGTTGATTGGTTTGGTGAAGTTTCGATTTTGGTCTTCTGAAGTGCAAATCACACTGAAATAAGCGTTTCAGTGAACACAGCATCGAAAGTTGAGTGGTTTGGTGAAGTTTAGATTTTGGTCTTCTGAAGTGCAAATCACACTGAAATAAGCGTTTCAGTGAACACAGCATCGAAAGTTGAGTGGTTTGGTGAAGTTTAGATTTTGGTCTTCTGAAGTGCTTATCTCACTGAAATAAACATTTGTGTCAATCCAGGGTCGAAAGTTGGGTGGTTTGGTGAAGATGACATTTTGGCCTTCTGATGTGCACATCTGACTTGAAAGAAGCATTTCAGTGAAATCAGCATCAAAAGTGGAGTCGTTGGTGAGGTTGGGATTTTGTTTTAGTGAAGTGCTTATCTCTCTGAAATAAGCACTTCAGTGAACCCAGCATCGAAAGTTGAGTGGTTTGGTGAAGTTTAGATTTTGGTCTTCTGAAGTGCTTCTCTCACGAAAATCAGCATTTGCGTAAATCCAGGATCGAAATTTGGGTGGTTTGATGAAGTTGAGATTTTGGCCTTCTGAAGTGCTCAACTGACTGAAAGAAGCATTTCAGTGAAACCAGCATCAAAAGTTGAGTCGTTTGGTGAGGTTGGGAATTTGGCATTCTGAAGTGCTAATCTCGCTGAAATATTCACAGCAGTGAGCCCAGCATCGAAAGATGAGTGTTTTTGTGAAGTTGAGATTTTGGCCTTCTGAAGTGCTTATCTCACTGAAATAAGCATTTGAGTAAATCCAGGATCGAAAGTTGGGTGGTTTGGTGAAGTTGAGATTTTGGCCTTCTGATGTGCATATCTGACTGAAAGAAGCTTTTCAGTGAAATCAGCATCAAAAGTGGAGTCGTTTCGTGAAGTTTAGATTTTGGCCTTCTGAAGTACTTATCTCGTTGAAATAAACATTTCAGTGAACTCAGCATCGAAAGATGTGTGGTTTTGTGAAGTTGTGATTTTGGCCTTCTGAAGTACTTATCTGAATGAAATGCGCTCTTCAGTGAACCCAGCTTCATAAGTTTTATGGTTTGGTGAAGATGTGATTTTGGACTTCTGAAGTGCTTATCTCACTGAAATAAGCAATTCAGTGAACGCAGCAACAAAAGTTGAGTGGTTTGGTGAAGTTTAGATTTTGGTCTTCTGAAGTGCTTATCTCACTGAAATAAGCACTTCAGTGAACCCAGCGTCGAAAGTTGAGTGGTTTGGTGAAGTTTAGATTTTGGTCTTCTGAAGTGCTTATCTCACTGAAATAAACATTTGTGTAAATCCACGATCGAAAGTTGGGTGGTTTGGTGAAGTTGAGATTTTTGCCTTCTGATGTGCATATCTGATTGAAAGAAGCATTTCAGTAAAATCAGCATCAAAAGTGGAGTCGTTTGGTGAGGTTGGGATATTGGTGTAGTGAAATGCTTATCTCTCTGAAATAAGCACTTCAGTGAATCCAGCATCGAAAGTTGAGTGGTTTGGTGAAGTTTAGATTTTGGTCTTCTGAAGTGCTTCTCTCACTAAAATAAGCATTTGGGTAAATCCAGGATCGAAAGTTGGGTGGTTTGGTGAAGTTTAGATTTTGGCCTTCTGATGTGCATATCTGAATGAAAGAAGCATTTCAGTGAAATCAGCATCAAAAGTTGAGTCGTTTAGTGAAGTTTAGATTTTGGCCTTCTGAAGTGCTTATCTGACTGAAATAAGCAATTCAGTGAAACGAGCATCAAACGTTGAGTCGTTTGGTGAGGTTGGGATTTTGGCATTCTGAAGTGCTGATCTCGCTGAAATAAGCACTTCAGTGAACTGAGCATCGAAAGATGTTTGGTTTTGTGAAGTTGTGATTTTGGCCTTCTGAAGTGCTTATCTGAATGAAATACGCTCTTCAAAGAACCCAGCATCATAAGTTTTTTGGTTTGTTGAAGATGTGATTTTGGACTTCTGAAGTGCTTATCTCACTGAAATAAGCAATTCAGTGAACCCAGCATCATAAGTTTTTTGGTTTGGTGAAGTTTAGATTTTGTTCTTCTGAAGTGCATATCTGACTGAAAGAAGCATTTCAGTGAAATCAGCATCAAAAGTTGAGTCGTTTTGTGAAGTTTAGATTTTGGCCATCTGAAGTGCTTATCTCACTGAAACAAGCACTTCTATGAACGCAGCATCAAAAGTTGATTGGTTTGGTGAAGTTTCGATTTTGGTCTTCTGAAGTGCAAATCACACTGAAATAATAAGCACTTCAGTGAACCCAGCATCGAAAGTTGAGTGGTTTGGTGAAGTTTAGATTTTGGTCTTCTGAAGTGCTTATCTCACTGAAATAAACATTTGTGTCAATCCAGGGTCGAAAGTTGGGTGGTTTGGTGAAGATGACATTTTGGCCTTCTGATGTGCATATCTGACTTGAAAGAAGCATTTCAGTGAAATCAGCATCAAAAGTGGAGTCGTTGGTGAGGTTGGGATTTTGGCGTAGTGAAGTTCTGATCTCTCTGAAATAAGCACTTCAGTGAACGCAGCATCGAAAGTTGAGTGGTTTGGTGAAGTTTAGATTTTGGTCTTCTGAAGTGCTTATCTCACTGAAATAAGCATTTGGGTAAATCCAGGATCGAAATTTGGGTGGTTTGGTGAAGTTGAGATTTTGGCCTTCTGATGTGCATATCTGACTGTAAGAAGCATTTCAGTGAAATCAGCATCAAAAGTTGAGTCGTTTAGAGAAGTTTAGATTTTGGTATTCTGAAGTGCTTATCTCACTGAAATAAGCACTTCAGTGAAATCAGCATCAAAAGTTGAATGGTTTAGTGAAGTTTTGATTTTGGTCTTCTGAAGTGCTTATCTCGCTGAAATAAGCACTTCAGTGAACTCAGCATCAAAAGATGTGTGGTTTTGTGATGTTGTGATTTTGGCCTTCTGAAGTGCTTATCTGACTGAAATAACCTCTTCAATGAACCCAGCATCGAAAGTTGAGTGTTTTGGTGAAGTTTAGATTTAGGTCTTCTGAAGTGATTATCTCACTGAAATAAGCATTTGGGTAAATCCAGGATCGAAATTTGGGTGTTTTTGTGAAGTTGAGATTTTGGCCTTCTGAAGTGCTCAACTGACTGAAAGAAGCATTTCATTGAAACCAGCATCAAAAGTTGAGTCGTTTGTTGAGGTTGGGAATTTGGCATTCTGAAGTGCTTAACTCACTGAAATAAGCACTGCAGTGAGCCCAGCATCGAAAGATGAGTGGTTTTGTGAAGTTGAGATTTAGGCATTCTGAGTAACTTATGTCAATGAAATAAGCATTTGTGTAAATCCAGGATCGAAAATTGGGTGGTTTGGTGAAGTTTAGATTTTGGTCTTCTGAAGTGCAAATCTCACTGAAATAAGAACTTCAGTGAACCCAGCATCGAAAGTTGCGTGGTTTGGAGAAGTTTAGATTTGGGTCTTCTGAAGTGCTTATCTCTCTGAAATAAACATTTGTGTAAATCCAGGATCGAAAGTTGGGTGGTTTAGTGAAGTTGACATTTTGGCTTTCTGATCTGCATATCTGACTGAAAGAAGCATTTCAGTGAAATCAGCATGAAAAGTGGAGTCGTTTGGTGAGGTTGGGATTTTGGCGTAGTGAAGTGCTTATCTCTCTGAAAGAAGCACTTCAGTGAACGCAGCATCGAAAGTTGATTGGTTTGGTGAAGTTTAGATTTTTGCCTTCTGAAGTGCTTATCTGACTGAAATAACCTCTTCAGTGAACCCAGCATCGAAAGTTGAGTGGTTTGGTGAAGTTTAGATTTAGGTCTTCTGAAGTGCTTGTCTCACTGAAATAAGCATTTGGGTAAATCCAGGATCGAAATTTGGGTGGTTTTGTGAAGTTGAGATTTTGGCCTTCTGAAGTGCTCAACTGACTGAAAGAAGCATTTCAGTGAAACCAGCATCAAAAGTTGAGTCGTTTGGTCAGGTTGGGAATTTGGCATTCTGAAGTGCTTATCTCGCTGAAATATTCACTGCAGTGAGCCCAGCATCGAAAGATGAGTGTTTTTGTGAAGTTGAGATTTTGGCCTTCTGAAGTGCTTATCTCACTGAAATAAGCATTTGTGTAAATCCAGGATCGAAAATTGGGTGGTTTGGTGAAGTTTAGATTTTGGCCTTCTGAAGTGCTTATCTGACTGAAAGAAGCACTTCAGTGAAACCAGCATCAAAAGTTGAGTTTTTGGTGAAGTTGGGATTTTGGCATTCTGAAGTGCTTCTGTCGCTGAAATAAGCACTTCAGTGAAACCAGCATCAATAGTTGAATGGTTTGGTGAAGTTTGATTTTGGTCTTCTGAAGTGCTTATCTCGTTGAAATAAGCACTTCAGTGAACTCAGCATCAAAAGATGTGTGGTTTTGTGAAGTTTAGATTTTTGCCTTCTGAAGTGCTTATCTGACTGAAATAACCTCTTCAGTGAACCCAGCATCGAAAGTTGAGTGGTTTGGTGAAGTTTAGATTTAGGTCTTCTGAAGTGCTTATCTCACTGAAATAAGCACTTCAGTGAACCCAGCGTCGAAAGTTGAGTGGTTTGGTGAAGTTTAGATTTTGGTCTTCTGAAGTGCTTATCTCACTGAAATAAACATTTGTGTAAATCCAGGATCGAAAGTTGGGTGGTTTGGTGAAGTTGAGATTTTGGCCTTCTGATGTGCATATCTGACTGAAAGAAGCTTTTCAGTGAAATCAGCATCAAAAGTTGAGTCGTTTCGTGAAGTTTAGATTTTGGCCTTCTGAAGTACTTATCTCGTTGAAATAAACACTTCAGTGAACTAAGCATCGAAAGATGTGTGGTTTTGTGAAGTTGTGATTTTGGCCTTCTGAAGTACTTATCTGAATGAAATGCGCTCTTCAGTGAACCCAGCTTCATAAGTTTTATGGTTTGGTGAAGATGTGATTTTGGACTTCTGAAGTGCTTATCTCACTGAAATAAGCAATTCAGTGAACGCAGCAACAAAAGTTGAGTGGTTTGGTGAAGTTTAGATTTTTGTCTTCTGAAGTGCTTATCTCACTGAAATAAGCATTTGGGTAAATCCAGGATCGAAAGTTGGGTGGTTTGGTGAAGTTGAGATTTTGGCCTTCTGATGTGCATATCTGACTGTAAGAAGCATTTCAGTGAAATCAGCATCAAAAGTTGAGTCGTTTAGAGAAGTTTAGATTTTGGTATTCTGAAGTGCTTATCTCACTGAAATAAGCACTTCAGTGAAATCAGCATCAAAAGTTTAATGGTTTAGTGAAGTTTTGATTTTGGTCTTCTGAAGTGCTTATCTCGCTGAAATAAGCACGTCAGTGAACTCAGCATCAAAAGATGTGTGGTTTTGTGATGTTGTGATTTTGGCCTTCTGAAGTGCTTATCTGACTGAAATAACCTCTTCAATGAACCCAGCATCGAAAGTTGAGTGTTTTGGTGAAGTTTAGATTTAGGTCTTCTGAAGTGATTATCTCACTGAAATAAGCATTTGGGTAAATCCAGGATCGAAATTTGGGTGTTTTTGTGAAGTTGAGATTTTGGCCTTCTGAAGTGCATATCTCACTGAAATAAGCAATTCAGTGAACCCAGCATCATAAGTTTTTTGGTTTGGTGAAGTTTAGATTTTGTTCTTCTGAAGTGCATATCTGACTGAAAGAAGCATTTCAGTGAAATCAGCATCAAAAGTTGAGTCGTTTTGTGAAGTTTAGATTTTGGCCATCTGAAGTGCTTATCTCACTGAAACAAGCACTTCTATGAACGCAGTATCAAAAGTTGATTGGTTTGGTGAAGTTTCGATTTTGGTCTTCTGAAGTGCAAATCACACTGAAATAAGCGTTTCAGTGAACACAGCATCGAAAGTTGAGTGGTTTGGTGAAGTTTAGATTTTGGTCTTCTGAAGTGCAAATCACACTGAAATAAGCGTTTCAGTGAACACAGCATCGAAAGTTGAGTGGTTTGGTGAAGTTTAGATTTTGGTCTTCTGAAGTGCTTATCTCACTGAAATAAACGTTTGTGTCAATCCAGGGTCGAAAGTTGGGTGGTTTGGTGAAGATGACATTTTGGCCTTCTGATGTGCATATCTGACTTGAAAGAAGCATTTCAGTGAAATCAGCATCAAAAGTGGAGTCGTTGGTGAGGTTGGGATTTTGTTTTAGTGAAGTGCTTATCTCTCTGAAATAAGCACTTCAGTGAACCCAGCATCGAAAGTTGAGTGGTTTGGTGAAGTTTAGATTTTGGTCTTCTGAAGTGCTTCTCTCACGAAAATAAGCATTTGCGTAAATCCAGGATCGAAATTTGGGTGGTTTGATGAAGTTGAGATTTTGGCCTTCTGAAGTGCTCAACTGACTGAAAGAAGCATTTCAGTGAAACCAGCATCAAAAGTTGAGTCGTTTGGTGAGGTTGGGAATTTGGCATTCTGAAGTGCTTATCTCGCTGAAATATTCACAGCAGTGAGCCCAGCATCGAAAGATGAGTGTTTTTGTGAAGTTGAGATTTTGGCCTTCTGAAGTGCTTATCTCACTGAAATAAGCATTTGTGTAAATCCAGGATCGAAAGTTGGGTGGTTTGGTGAAGTTGAGATTTTGGCCATCTGATGTGCATATCTGACTGAAAGAAGCTTTTCAGTGAAATCAGCATCAAAAGTGGAGTCGTTTCGTGAAGTTTAGATTTTGACCTTCTGAAGTACTTATCTCGTTGAAATAAACACTTCAGTGAACTCAGCATCGAAAGATGTGTGGTTTTGTGAAGTTGTGATTTTGGCCTTCTGAAGTACTTATCTGAATGAAATGCGCTCTTCAGTGAACCCAGCTTCATAAGTTTTATGGTTTGGTGAAGATGTGATTTTGGACTTCTGAAGTGCTTATCTCACTGAAATAAGCAATTCAGTGAACGCAGCAACAAAAGTTGAGTGGTTTGGTGAAGTTTAGATTTTGGTCTTCTGAAGTGCTTATCTCACTGAAATAAGCACTTCAGTGAACCCAGCGTCGAAAGTTGAGTGGTTTGGTGAAGTTTAGATTTTGGTCTTCTGAAGTGCTTATCTCACTGAAATAAACATTTGTGTAAATCCAGGATCGAAAGTTGGGTGGTTTGGTGAAGTTGAGATTTTTGCCTTCTGATGTGCATATCTGATTGAAAGAAGCATTTCAGTAAAATCAGCATCAAAAGTGGAGTCGTTTGGTGAGGTTGGGATTTTGGCGTAGTGAAATGCTTATCTCTCTGAAATAAGCACTTCAGTGAATCCAGCATCGAAAGTTGAGTGGTTTGGTGAAGTTTAGATTTTGGTCTTCTGAAGTGCTTATCTCACTGAAATAAGCTCTTGGGTAAATCCAGGATCGAAAGTTGGGTGGTTTGGTGAAGTTGAGATTTTGGCCTTCTGATGTGCATATCTGACCTTAAGAAGCATTTCAGTGAAATCAGCATCAAAAGTTGAGTCGTTTAGAGAAGTTTAGATTTTGGTATTCTGAAGTGCTTATCTCACTGAAATAAGCACTTCAGTGAAATCAGCATCAAAAGTTGAATGGTTTAGTGAAGTTTTGATTTTGGTCTTCTGAAGTGCTTATCTCGCTGAAATAAGCACTTCAGTGAACTCAGCATCAAAAGATGTGTGGTTTTGTGATGTTGTGATTTTGGCCTTCTGAAGTGCTTATCTGACTGAAATAACCTCTTCAATGAACCCAGCATCGAAAGTTGAGTGTTTTGGTGAAGTTTAGATTTAGGTCTTCTGAAGTGATTATCTCACTGAAATAAGCATTTGGGTAAATCCAGGATCGAAATTTGGGTGTTTTTGTGGAGTTGAGATTTTGGCCTTCTGAAGTGCTCAACTGACTGAAAGAAACATTTCAGTGAAACCAGCATCAAAAGTTGAGTCGTTTGTTGAGGTTGGGAATTTGGCATTCTGAAGTGCTTATCTCGCTGAAATAAGCACTGCAGTGAGCCCAGCATCGAAAGATGAGTGGTTTTGTGAAGTTGAGATTTAGGCATTCTGAGTTGCTTATGTCACTGAAATAAGCATTTGTGTAAATCCAGGATCGAAAATTGGGTGGTTTGGTGAAGTTTAGATTTTGGCCTTCTGAAGTGCATATCTGTCTGAAAGAAGCATTTCAGTGAAATCAGCATCAAAAGTTGAGTCGTTTTGTGAAGTTTAGATTTTGGCCTTCTGAAGTGCTTATCTCACTGAAATAAGCACTTCTATGAACGCAGCATCAAAAGTTGATTGGTTTGGTGAAGTTTCGATTTTGGTCTTCTGAAGTGCAAATCTCACTGAAATAAGAACTTCAGTGAACCCAGCATCGAAAGTTGCGTGGTTTGGAGAAGTTTCGATTTTGGTCTTCTGAAGTGCTTATCTCTCTGAAATAAACATTTGTGTAAATCCAGGATCGAAAGTTGAGTGGTTTAGTGAAGTTGACATTTTGGCCTTCTGATGTGCATATCTGACTGAAAGAAGCATTTCAGTGAAATCAGCATGAAAAGTGGAGTCGTTTGGTGAGGTTGGGATTTTGGCGTAGTGAAGTGCTTATCTCTCTGAAAGAAGCACTTCAGTGAACGCAGCATCGAAAGTTGATTGGTTTGGTGAAGTTTAGATTTTGGTCTTCTGAAGTGCTTCTCTCACTAAAATAAGCATTTGGGTAAATCCAGGATCGAAAGTTGGGTCGTTTGGTGAAGTTTAGATTATGGCTTTCTGATGTGCATATCTGACTGAAAGAAGCATTTCAGTGAAGTCAGCATCAAAAGTTGAGTCGTTTAGTGAAGTTTAGATTTTGGCCTTCTGAAGTGCTTATCTGACTGAAATAAGCAATTCAGTGAAACAAGCATCAAAATTTGAGTCGTTTGGTGAGGTTGGGATTTTGGCATTCTGAAGTGCTGATCTCGCTGAAATAAGCACTTCAGTGAACTGAGCATCGAAAGATGTTTGGTTTTGTGAAGTTGTGATTTTGGCCTTCTGAAGTGCTTATCTGAATGAAATACGCTCTTCAAAGAACCCAGCATCATAAGTTTTTTGGTTTGTTGAAGATGTGATTTTGGACTTCTGAAGTGCTTATCTCACTGAAATAAGCAATTCAGTGAACCCAGCATCATAAGTTTTTTGGTTTGGTGAAGTTTAGATTTTGTTCTTCTGAAGTGCATATCTGACTGAAAGAAGCATTTCAGTGAAATCAGCATCAAAAGTTGAGTCGTTTTGTGAAGTTTAGATTTTGGCCATCTGAAGTGCTTATCTCACTGAAACAAGCACTTCTATGAACGCAGCATCAAAAGTTGATTGGTTTGGTGAAGTTTCGATTTTGGTCTTCTGAAGTGCAAATCACACTGAAATAAGCGTTTCAGTGAACACAGCATCGAAAGTTGAGTGGTTTGGTGAAGTTTAGATTTTGGTCTTCTGAAGTGCAAATCACACTGAAATAAGCGTTTCAGTGAACACAGCATCGAAAGTTGAGTGGTTTGGTGAAGTTTAGATTTTGGTCTTCTGAAGTGCTTATCTCACTGAAATAAACATTTGTGTCAATCCAGGGTCGAAAGTTGGGTGGTTTGGTGAAGATGACATTTTGGCCTTCTGATGTGCATATCTGACTTGAAAGAAGCATTTCAGTGAAATCAGCATCAAAAGTGGAGTCGTTGGTGAGGTTGGGATTTTGTTTTAGTGAAGTGCTTATCTCTCTGAAATAAGCACTTCAGTGAACCCAGCATCGAAAGTTGAGTGGTTTGGTGAAGTTTAGATTTTGGTCTTCTGAAGTGCTTCTCTCACGAAAATAAGCATTTGCGTAAATCCAGGATCGAAATTTGGGTGGTTTGATGAAGTTGAGATTTTGGCCTTCTGAAGTGCTCAACTGACTGAAAGAAGCATTTCAGTGAAACCAGCATCAAAAGTTGAGTCGTTTGGTGAGGTTGGGAATTTGGCATTCTGAAGTGCTTATCTCGCTGAAATATTCACAGCAGTGAGCCCAGCATCGAAAGATGAGTGTTTTTGTGAAGTTGAGATTTTGGCCTTCTGAAGTGCTTATCTCACTGAAATAAGCATTTGAGTAAATCCAGGATCGAAAGTTGGGTGGTTTGGTGAAGTTGAGATTTTGGCCTTCTGATGTGCATATCTGACTGAAAGAAGCTTTTCAGTGAAATCAGCATCAAAAGTGGAGTCGTTTCGTGAAGTTTAGATTTTGGCCTTCTGAAGTACTTATCTCGTTGAAATAAACACTTCAGTGAACTCAGCATCGAAAGATGTGTGGTTTTGTGAAGTTGTGATTTTGGCCTTCTGAAGTACTTATCTGAATGAAATGCGCTCTTCAGTGAACCCAGCTTCATAAGTTTTATGGTTTGGTGAAGATGTGATTTTGGACTTCTGAAGTGCTTATCTCACTGAAATAAGCAATTCAGTGAACGCAGCAACAAAAGTTGAGTGGTTTGGTGAAGTTTAGATTTTGGTCTTCTGAAGTGCTTATCTCACTGAAATAAGCACTTCAGTGAACCCAGCGTCGAAAGTTGAGTGGTTTGGTGAAGTTTAGATTTTGGTCTTCTGAAGTGCTTATCTCACTGAAATAAACATTTGTGTAAATCCAGGATCGAAAGTTGGGTGGTTTGGTGAAGTTGAGATTTTTGCCTTCTGATGTGCATATCTGATTGAAAGTAGCATTTCAGTAAAATCAGCATCAAAAGTGGAGTCGTTTGGTGAGGTTGGGATATTGGTGTAGTGAAATGCTTATCTCTCTGAAATAAGCACTTCAGTGAATCCAGCATCGAAAGTTGAGTGGTTTGGTGAAGTTTAGATTTTGGTCTTCTGAAGTGCTTCTCTCACTAAAATAAGCATTTGGGTAAATCCAGGATCGAAAGTTGGGTGGTTTGGTGAAGTTTAGATTTTGGCCTTCTGATGTGCATATCTGAATGAAAGAAGCATTTCAGTGAAATCAGCATCAAAAGTTGAGTCGTTTAGTGAAGTTTAGATTTTGGCCTTCTGAAGTGCTTATCTGACTGAAATAAGCAATTCAGTGAAACGAGCATCAAACGTTGAGTCGTTTGGTGAGGTTGGGATTTTGGCATTCTGAAGTGCTGATCTCGCTGAAATAAGCACTTCAGTGAACTGAGCATCGAAAGATGTTTGGTTTTGTGAAGTTGTGATTTTGGCCTTCTGAAGTGCTTATCTGAATGAAATACGCTCTTCAAAGAACCCAGCATCATAAGTTTTTTGGTTTGTTGAAGATGTGATTTTGGACTTCTGAAGTGCTTATCTCACTGAAATAAGCAATTCAGTGAACCCAGCATCATAAGTTTTTTGGTTTGGTGAAGTTTAGATTTTGTTCTTCTGAAGTGCATATCTGACTGAAAGAAGCATTTCAGTGAAATCAGCATCAAAAGTTGAGTCGTTTTGTGAAGTTTAGATTTTGGCCATCTGAAGTGCTTATCTCACTGAAACAAGCACTTCTATGAACGCAGCATCAAAAGTTGATTGGTTTGGTGAAGTTTCGATTTTGGTCTTCTGAAGTGCAAATCACACTGAAATAATAAGCACTTCAGTGAACCCAGCATCGAAAGTTGAGTGGTTTGGTGAAGTTTAGATTTTGGTCTTCTGAAGTGCTTATCTCACTGAAATAAACATTTGTGTCAATCCAGGATCGAAAGTTGGGTGGTTTGGTGAAGATGACATTTTGGCCTTCTGATGTGCATATCTGACTTGAAAGAAGCATTTCAGTGAAATCAGCATCAAAAGTGGAGTCGTTGGTGAGGTTGGGATTTTGGCGTAGTGAAGTTCTGATCTCTCTGAAATAAGCACTTCAGTGAACGCAGCATCGAAAGTTGAGTGGTTTGGTGAAGTTTAGATTTTGGTCTTCTGAAGTGCTTATCTCACTGAAATAAGCATTTGGGTAAATCCAGGATCGAAAGTTGGGTGGTTTGGTGAAGTTGAGATTTTGGCCTTCTGATGTGCATATCTGACTGTAAGAAGCATTTCAGTGAAATCAGCATCAAAAGTTGAGTCGTTTAGAGAAGTTTAGATTTTGGTATTCTGAAGTGCTTATCTCACTGAAATAAGCACTTCAGTGAAATCAGCATCAAAAGTTGAATGGTTTAGTGAAGTTTTGATTTTGGTCTTCTGAAGTGCTTATCTCGCTGAAATAAGCACTTCAGTGAACTCAGCATCAAAAGATGTGTGGTTTTGTGATGTTGTGATTTTGGCCTTCTGAAGTGCTTATCTGACTGAAATAACCTCTTCAATGAACCCAGCATCGAAAGTTGAGTGTTTTGGTGAAGTTTAGATTTAGGTCTTCTGAAGTGATTATCTCACTGAAATAAGCATTTGGGTAAATCCAGGATCGAAATTTGGGTGTTTTTGTGAAGTTGAGATTTTGGCCTTCTGAAGTGCTCAACTGACTGAAAGAAGCATTTCAGTGAAACCAGCATCAAAAGTTGAGTCGTTTGTTGAGGTTGGGAATTTGGCATTCTGAAGTGCTTAACTCGCTGAAATAAGCACTGCAGTGAGCCCAGCATCGAAAGATGAGTGGTTTTGTGAAGTTGAGATTTAGGCATTCTGAGTTGCTTATGTCAATGAAATAAGCATTTGTGTAAATCCAGGATCGAAAATTGGGTGGTTTGGTGAAGTTTAGATTTTGGCCTTCTGAAGTGCATATCTGTCTGAAAGAAGCATTTCAGTGAAATCAGCATCAAAAGTTGAGTCGTTTTGTGAAGTTTAGATTTTGGCCTTCTGAAGTGCTTATCTCACTGAAATAAGCACTTCTATGAACGCAGCATCAAAAGTTGATTGGTTTGGTGAAGTTTCGATTTTGGTCTTCTGAAGTGCAAATCTCACTGAAATAAGAACTTCAGTGAACCCAGCATCGAAAGTTGCGTGGTTTGGAGAAGTTTAGATTTTGGTCTTCTGAAGTGCTTATCTCTCTGAAATAAACATTTGTGTAAATCCAGGATCGAAAGTTGGGTGGTTTAGTGAAGTTGACATTTTGGCCTTCTGATCTGCATATCTGACTGAAAGAAGCATTTCAGTGAAATCAGCATGAAAAGTGGAGTCGTTTGGTGAGGTTGGGATTTTGGCGTAGTGAAGTGCTTATCTCTCTGAAAGAAGCACTTCAGTGAACGCAGCATCGAAAGTTGATTGGTTTGGTGAAGTTTAGATTTAGGTCTTCTGAAGTGCTTGTCTCACTGAAATAAGCATTTGGGTAAATCCAGGATCGAAAGTTGGTTCGTTTGGTGAAGTTTAGATTTTTGCCTTCTGAAGTGCTTATCTGACTGAAATAACCTCTTCAGTGAACCCAGCATCGAAAGTTGAGTGGTTTGGTGAAGTTTAGATTTAGGTCTTCTGAAGTGCTTGTCTCACTGAAATAAGCATTTGGGTAAATCCAGGATCGAAATTTGGGTGGTTTTGTGAAGTTGAGATTTTGGCCTTCTGAAGTGCTCAACTGACTGAAAGAAGCATTTCAGTGAAACCAGCATCAAAAGTTGAGTCGTTTGGTCAGGTTGGGAATTTGGCATTCTGAAGTGCTTATCTCGCTGAAATATTCACTGCAGTGAGCCCAGCATCGAAAGATGAGTGTTTTTGTGAAGTTGAGATTTTGGCCTTCTGAAGTGCTTATCTCACTGAAATAAGCATTTGTGTAAATCCAGGATCGAAAATTGGGTGGTTTGGTGAAGTTTAGATTTTGGCCTTCTGAAGTGCTTATCTGACTGAAAGAAGCACTTCAGTGAAACCAGCATCAAAAGTTGAGTTTTTGGTGAAGTTGGGATTTTGGCATTCTGAAGTGCTTCTGTCGCTGAAATAAGCACTTCAGTGAAACCAGCATCAATAGTTGAATGGTTTGGTGAAGTTTGATTTTGGTCTTCTGAAGTGCTTATCTCGTTGAAATAAGCACTTCAGTGAACTCAGCATCAAAAGATGTGTGGTTTTGTGAAGTTTAGATTTTTGCCTTCTGAAGTGCTTATCTGACTGAAATAACCTCTTCAGTGAACCCAGCATCGAAAGTTGAGTGGTTTGGTGAAGTTTAGATTTAGGTCTTCTGAAGTGCTTATCTCACTGAAATAAGCACTTCAGTGAACCCAGCGTCGAAAGTTGAGTGGTTTGGTGAAGTTTAGATTTTGGTCTTCTGAAGTGCTTATCTCACTGAAATAAACATTTGTGTAAATCCAGGATCGAAAGTTGGGTGGTTTGGTGAAGTTGAGATTTTGGCCTTCTGATGTGCATATCTGACTGAAAGAAGCTTTTCAGTGAAATCAGCATCAAAAGTTGAGTCGTTTCGTGAAGTTTAGATTTTGGCCTTCTGAAGTACTTATCTCGTTGAAATAAACACTTCAGTGAACTAAGCATCGAAAGATGTGTGGTTTTGTGAAGTTGTGATTTTGGCCTTCTGAAGTACTTATCTGAATGAAATGCGCTCTTCAGTGAACCCAGCTTCATAAGTTTTATGGTTTGGTGAAGATGTGATTTTGGACTTCTGAAGTGCTTATCTCACTGAAATAAGCAATTCAGTGAACGCAGCAACAAAAGTTGAGTGGTTTGGTGAAGTTTAGATTTTTGTCTTCTGAAGTGCTTATCTCACTGAAATAAGCATTTGGGTAAATCCAGGATCGAAAGTTGGGTGGTTTGGTGAAGTTGAGATTTTGGCCTTTGATGTGCATATCTGACTGTAAGAAGCATTTCAGTGAAATCAGCATCAAAAGTTGAGTCGTTTAGAGAAGTTTAGATTTTGGTATTCTGAAGTGCTTATCTCACTGAAATAAGCACTTCAGTGAAATCAGCATCAAAAGTTGAATGGTTTAGTGAAGTTTTGATTTTGGTCTTCTGAAGTGCTTATCTCGCTGAAATAAGCACGTCAGTGATCTCAGCATCAAAAGATGTGTGGTTTTGTGATGTTGTGATTTTGGCCTTCTGAAGTGCTTATCTGACTGAAATAACCTCTTCAATGAACCCAGCATCGAAAGTTGAGTGTTTTGGTGAAGTTTAGATTTAGGTCTTCTGAAGTGATTATCTCACTGAAATAAGCATTTGGGTAAATCCAGGATCGAAATTTGGGTGTTTTTGTGAAGTTGAGATTTTGGCCTTCTGAAGTGCATATCTCACTGAAATAAGCAATTCAGTGAACCCAGCATCATAAGTTTTTTGGTTTGGTGAAGTTTAGATTTTGTTCTTCTGAAGTGCATATCTGACTGAAAGAAGCATTTCAGTGAAATCAGCATCAAAAGTTGAGTCGTTTTGTGAAGTTTAGATTTTGGCCATCTGAAGTGCTTATCTCACTGAAACAAGCACTTCTATGAACGCAGCATCAAAAGTTGATTGGTTTGGTGAAGTTTCGATTTTGGTCTTCTGAAGTGCAAATCACACTGAAATAAGCGTTTCAGTGAACACAGCATCGAAAGTTGAGTGGTTTGGTGAAGTTTAGATTTTGGTCTTCTGAAGTGCAAATCACACTGAAATAAGCGTTTCAGTGAACACAGCATCGAAAGTTGAGTGGTTTGGTGAAGTTTAGATTTTGGTCTTCTGAAGTGCTTATCTCACTGAAATAAACGTTTGTGTCAATCCAGGGTCGAAAGTTGGGTGGTTTGGTGAAGATGACATTTTGGCCTTCTGATGTGCATATCTGACTTGAAAGAAGCATTTCAGTGAAATCAGCATCAAAAGTGGAGTCGTTGGTGAGGTTGGGATTTTGTTTTAGTGAAGTGCTTATCTCTCTGAAATAAGCACTTCAGTGAACCCAGCATCGAAAGTTGAGTGGTTTGGTGAAGTTTAGATTTTGGTCTTCTGAAGTGCTTCTCTCACGAAAATAAGCATTTGCGTAAATCCAGGATCGAAATTTGGGTGGTTTGATGAAGTTGAGATTTTGGCCTTCTGAAGTGCTCAACTGACTGAAAGAAGCATTTCAGTGAAACCAGCATCAAAAGTTGAGTCGTTTGGTGAGGTTGGGAATTTGGCATTCTGAAGTGCTTATCTCGCTGAAATATTCACAGCAGTGAGCCCAGCATCGAAAGATGAGTGTTTTTGTGAAGTTGAGATTTTGGCCTTCTGAAGTGCTTATCTCACTGAAATAAGCATTTGTGTAAATCCAGGATCGAAAGTTGGGTGGTTTGGTGAAGTTGAGATTTTGGCCTTCTGATGTGCATATCTGACTGAAAGAAGCTTTTCAGTGAAATCAGCATCAAAAGTGGAGTCGTTTCGTGAAGTTTAGATTTTGACCTTCTGAAGTACTTATCTCGTTGAAATAAACACTTCAGTGAACTCAGCATCGAAAGATGTGTGGTTTTGTGAAGTTGTGATTTTGGCCTTCTGAAGTACTTATCTGAATGAAATGCGCTCTTCAGTGAACCCAGCTTCATAAGTTTTATGGTTTGGTGAAGATGTGATTTTGGACTTCTGAAGTGCTTATCTCACTGAAATAAGCAATTCAGTGAACGCAGCAACAAAAGTTGAGTGGTTTGTGAAGTTTAGATTTTGGTCTTCTGAAGTGCTTATCTCACTGAAATAAGCACTTCAGTGAACCCAGCGTCGAAAGTTGAGTGGTTTGGTGAAGTTTAGATTTTGGTCTTCTGAAGTGCTTATCTCACTGAAATAAACATTTGTGTAAATCCAGGATCGAAAGTTGGGTGGTTTGGTGAAGTTGAGATTTTTGCCTTCTGATGTGCATATCTGATTGAAAGAAGCATTTCAGTAAAATCAGCATCAAATGTGGAGTCGTTTGGTGAGGTTGGGATTTTGGCGTAGTGAAATGCTTATCTCTCTGAAATAAGCACTTCAGTGAATCCAGCATCGAAAGTTGAGTGGTTTGGTGAAGTTTAGATTTTGGTCTTCTGAAGTGCTTATCTCACTGAAATAAGCTCTTGGGTAAATCCAGGATCGAAAGTTGGGTGGTTTGGTGAAGTTGAGATTTTGGCCTTCTGATGTGCATATCTGACTGTAAGAAGCATTTCAGTGAAATCAGCATCAAAAGTTGAGTCGTTTAGAGACGTTTAGATTTTGGTATTCTGAAGTGCTTATCTCACTGAAATAAGCACTTCAGTGACCTCAGCATCAAAAGATGTGTGGTTTTGTGATGTTGTGATTTTGGCCTTCTGAAGTGCTTATCTGACTGAAATAACCTCTTCAATGAACCCAGCATCGAAAGTTGAGTGTTTTGGTGAAGTTTAGATTTAGGTCTTCTGAAGTGATTATCTCACTGAAATAAGCATTTGGGTAAATCCAGGATCGAAATTTGGGTGTTTTTGTGGAGTTGAGATTTTGGCCTTCTGAAGTGCTCAACTGACTGAAAGAAACATTTCAGTGAAACCAGCATCAAAAGTTGAGTCGTTTTGTTGAGGTTGGGAATTTGGCATTCTGAAGTGCTTATCTCGCTGAAATAAGCACTGCAGTGAGCCCAGCATCGAAAGATGAGTGGTTTTGTGAAGTTGAGATTTAGGCATTCTGAGTTGCTTATGTCACTGAAATAAGCATTTGTGTAAATCCAGGATCGAAAATTGGGTGGTTTGGTGAAGTTTAGATTTTGGCCTTCTGAAGTGCATATCTGTCTGAAAGAAGCATTTCAGTGAAATCAGCATCAAAAGTTGAGTCGTTTTGTGAAGTTTAGATTTTGGCCTTCTGAAGTGCTTATCTCACTGAAATAAGCACTTCTATGAACGCAGCATCAAAAGTTGATTGGTTTGGTGAAGTTTCGATTTTGGTCTTCTGAAGTGCAAATCTCACTGAAATAAGAACTTCAGTGAACCCAGCATCGAAAGTTGCGTGGTTTGGAGAAGTTTCGATTTTGGTCTTCTGAAGTGCTTATCTCTCTGAAATAAACATTTGTGTAAATCCAGGATCGAAAGTTGGGTGGTTTAGTGAAGTTGACATTTTGGCCTTCTGATGTGCATATCTGACTGAAAGAAGCATTTCAGTGAAATCAGCATGAAAAGTGGAGTCGTTTGGTGAGGTTGGGATTTTGGCGTAGTGAAGTGCTTATCTCTCTGAAATAAGCACTTCAGTGAACGCAGCATCGAAAGTTGATTGGTTTGGTGAAGTTTAGATTTTGGTCTTCTGAAGTGCTTCACTCACTAAAATAAGCATTTGGGTAAATCCAGGATCGAAAGTTGGGTCGTTTGGTGAAGTTTAGATTATGGCTTTCTGATGTGCATATCTGACTGAAAGAAGCATTTCAGTGAAGTCAGCATCAAAAGTTGAGTCGTTTAGTGAAGTTTAGATTTTGGCCTTCTGAAGTGCTTATCTGACTGAAATAAGCAATTCAGTGAAACGAGCATCAAAATTTGAGTCGTTTGGTGAGGTTGGGATTTTGGCATTCTGAAGTGCTGATCTCGCAGAAATAAGCACTTCAGTGAACTGAGCATCGAAAGATGTTTGGTTTTGTGAAGTTGTGATTTTGGCCTTCTGAAGTGCTTATCTGAATGAAATACGCTCTTCAAAGAACCCAGCATCATAAGTTTTTTGGTTTGTTGAAGATGTGATTTTGGACTTCTGAAGTGCTTATCTCACTGAAATAAGCAATTCAGTGAACCCAGCATCATAAGTTTTTTGGTTTGGTGAAGTTTAGATTTTGTTCTTCTGAAGTGCATATCTGACTGAAAGAAGCATTTCAGTGAAATCAGCATCAAAAGTTGAGTCGTTTTGTGAAGTTTAGATTTTGGCCATCTGAAGTGCTTATCTCACTGAAACAAGCACTTCTATGAACGCAGCATCAAAAGTTGATTGGTTTGGTGAAGTTTCGATTTTGGTCTTCTGAAGTGCAAATCACACTGAAATAAGCGTTTCAGTGAACACAGCATCGAAAGTTGAGTGGTTTGGTGAAGTTTAGATTTTGGTCTTCTGAAGTGCAAATCACACTGAAATAAGCGTTTCAGTGAACACAGCATCGAAAGTTGAGTGGTTTGGTGAAGTTTAGATTTTGGTCTTCTGAAGTGCTTATCTCACTGAAATAAACATTTGTGTCAATCCAGGGTCGAAAGTTGGGTGGTTTGGTGAAGATGACATTTTGGCCTTCTGATGTGCATATCTGACTTGAAAGAAGCATTTCAGTGAAATCAGCATCAAAAGTGGAGTCGTTGGTGAGGTTGGGATTTTGTTTTAGTGAAGTGCTTATCTCTCTGAAATAAGCACTTCAGTGAACCCAGCATCGAAAGTTGAGTGGTTTGGTGAAGTTTAGATTTTGGTCTTCTGAAGTGCTTCTCTCACGAAAATAAGCATTTGCGTAAATCCAGGATCGAAATTTGGGTGGTTTGATGAAGTTGAGATTTTGGCCTTCTGAAGTGCTCAACTGACTGAAAGAAGCATTTCAGTGAAACCAGCATCAAAAGTTGAGTCGTTTGGTGAGGTTGGGAATTTGGCATTCTGAAGTGCTTATCTCGCTGAAATATTCACAGCAGTGAGCCCAGCATCGAAAGATGAGTGTTTTTGTGAAGTTGAGATTTTGGCCTTCTGAAGTGCTTATCTCACTGAAATAAGCATTTGAGTAAATCCAGGATCGAAAGTTGGGTGGTTTGGTGAAGTTGAGATTTTGGCCTTCTGATGTGCATATCTGACTGAAAGAAGCTTTTCAGTGAAATCAGCATCAAAAGTGGAGTCGTTTCGTGAAGTTTAGATTTTGGCCTTCTGAAGTACTTATCTCGTTGAAATAAACACTTCAGTGAACTCAGCATCGAAAGATGTGTGGTTTTGTGAAGTTGTGATTTTGGCCTTCTGAAGTACTTATCTGAATGAAATGCGCTCTTCAGTGAACCCAGCTTCATAAGTTTTATGGTTTGGTGAAGATGTGATTTTGGACTTCTGAAGTGCTTATCTCACTGAAATAAGCAATTCAGTGAACGCAGCAACAAAAGTTGAGTGGTTTGGTGAAGTTTAGATTTTGGTCTTCTGAAGTGCTTATCTCACTGAAATAAGCACTTCAGTGAACCCAGCGTCGAAAGTTGAGTGGTTTGGTGAAGTTTAGATTTTGGTCTTCTGAAGTGCTTATCTCACTGAAATAAACATTTGTGTAAATCCAGGATCGAAAGTTGGGTGGTTTGGTGAAGTTGAGATTTTTGCCTTCTGATGTGCATATCTGATTGAAAGTAGCATTTCAGTAAAATCAGCATCAAAAGTGGAGTCGTTTGGTGAGGTTGGGATATTGGTGTAGTGAAATGCTTATCTCTCTGAAATAAGCACTTCAGTGAATCCAGCATCGAAAGTTGAGTGGTTTGGTGAAGTTTAGATTTTGGTCTTCTGAAGTGCTTCTCTCACTAAAATAAGCATTTGGGTAAATCCAGGATCGAAAGTTGGGTGGTTTGGTGAAGTTTAGATTTTGGCCTTCTGATGTGCATATCTGAATGAAAGAAGCATTTCAGTGAAATCAGCATCAAAAGTTGAGTCGTTTAGTGAAGTTTAGATTTTGGCCTTCTGAAGTGCTTATCTGACTGAAATAAGCAATTCAGTGAAACGAGCATCAAACGTTGAGTCGTTTGGTGAGGTTGGGATTTTGGCATTCTGAAGTGCTGATCTCGCTGAAATAAGCACTTCAGTGAACTGAGCATCGAAAGATGTTTGGTTTTGTGAAGTTGTGATTTTGGCCTTCTGAAGTGCTTATCTGAATGAAATACGCTCTTCAAAGAACCCAGCATCATAAGTTTTTTGGTTTGTTGAAGATGTGATTTTGGACTTCTGAAGTGCTTATCTCACTGAAATAAGCAATTCAGTGAACCCAGCATCATAAGTTTTTTGGTTTGGTGAAGTTTAGATTTTGTTCTTCTGAAGTGCATATCTGACTGAAAGAAGCATTTCAGTGAAATCAGCATCAAAAGTTGAGTCGTTTTGTGAAGTTTAGATTTTGGCCATCTGAAGTGCTTATCTCACTGAAACAAGCACTTCTATGAACGCAGCATCAAAAGTTGATTGGTTTGGTGAAGTTTCGATTTTGGTCTTCTGAAGTGCAAATCACACTGAAATAATAAGCACTTCAGTGAACCCAGCATCGAAAGTTGAGTGGTTTGGTGAAGTTTAGATTTTGGTCTTCTGAAGTGCTTATCTCACTGAAATAAACATTTGTGTCAATCCAGGATCGAAAGTTGGGTGGTTTGGTGAAGATGACATTTTGGCCTTCTGATGTGCATATCTGACTTGAAAGAAGCATTTCAGTGAAATCAGCATCAAAAGTGGAGTCGTTGGTGAGGTTGGGATTTTGGCGTAGTGAAGTTCTGATCTCTCTGAAATAAGCACTTCAGTGAACGCAGCATCGAAAGTTGAGTGGTTTGGTGAAGTTTAGATTTTGGTCTTCTGAAGTGCTTATCTCACTGAAATAAGCATTTGGGTAAATCCAGGATCGAAAGTTGGGTGGTTTGGTGAAGTTGAGATTTTGGCCTTCTGATGTGCATATCTGACTGTAAGAAGCATTTCAGTGAAATCAGCATCAAAAGTTGAGTCGTTTAGAGAAGTTTAGATTTTGGTATTCTGAAGTGCTTATCTCACTGAAATAAGCACTTCAGTGAAATCAGCATCAAAAGTTGAATGGTTTAGTGAAGTTTTGATTTTGGTCTTCTGAAGTGCTTATCTCGCTGAAATAAGCACTTCAGTGAACTCAGCATCAAAAGATGTGTGGTTTTGTGATGTTGTGATTTTGGCCTTCTGAAGTGCTTATCTGACTGAAATAACCTCTTCAATGAACCCAGCATCGAAAGTTGAGTGTTTTGGTGAAGTTTAGATTTAGGTCTTCTGAAGTGATTATCTCACTGAAATAAGCATTTGGGTAAATCCAGGATCGAAATTTGGGTGTTTATGTGAAGTTGAGATTTTGGCCTTCTGAAGTGCTCAACTGACTGAAAGAAGCATTTCAGTGAAACCAGCATCAAAAGTTGAGTCGTTTGTTGAGGTTGGGAATTTGGCATTCTGAAGTGCTTAACTCGCTGAAATAAGCACTGCAGTGAGCCCAGCATCGAAAGATGAGTGGTTTTGTGAAGTTGAGATTTAGGCATTCTGAGTTGCTTATGTCAATGAAATAAGCATTTGTGTAAATCCAGGATCGAAAATTGGGTGGTTTGGTGAAGTTTAGATTTTGGCCTTCTGAAGTGCATATCTGTCTGAAAGAAGCATTTCAGTGAAATCAGCATCAAAAGTTGAGTCGTTTTGTGAAGTTTAGATTTTGGCCTTCTGAAGTGCTTATCTCACTGAAATAAGCACTTCTATGAACGCAGCATCAAAAGTTGATTGGTTTGGTGAAGTTTCGATTTTGGTCTTCTGAAGTGCAAATCTCACTGAAATAAGAACTTCAGTGAACCCAGCATCGAAAGTTGCGTGGTTTGGAGAAGTTTAGATTTTGGTCTTCTGAAGTGCTTATCTCTCTGAAATAAACATTTGTGTAAATCCAGGATCGAAAGTTGGGTGGTTTAGTGAAGTTGACATTTTGGCCTTCTGATCTGCATATCTGACTGAAAGAAGCATTTCAGTGAAATCAGCATGAAAAGTGGAGTCGTTTGGTGAGGTTGGGATTTTGGCGTAGTGAAGTGCTTATCTCTCTGAAAGAAGCACTTCAGTGAACGCAGCATCGAAAGTTGATTGGTTTGGTGAAGTTTAGATTTAGGTCTTCTGAAGTGCTTGTCTCACTGAAATAAGCATTTGGGTAAATCCAGGATCGAAAGTTGGTTCGTTTGGTGAAGTTTAGATTTTTGCCTTCTGAAGTGCTTATCTGACTGAAATAACCTCTTCAGTGAACCCAGCATCGAAAGTTGAGTGGTTTGGTGAAGTTTAGATTTAGGTCTTCTGAAGTGCTTGTCTCACTGAAATAAGCATTTGGGTAAATCCAGGATCGAAATTTGGGTGGTTTTGTGAAGTTGAGATTTTGGCCTTCTGAAGTGCTCAACTGACTGAAAGAAGCATTTCAGTGAAACCAGCATCAAAAGTTGAGTCGTTTGGTCAGGTTGGGAATTTGGCATTCTGAAGTGCTTATCTCGCTGAAATATTCACTGCAGTGAGCCCAGCATCGAAAGATGAGTGTTTTTGTGAAGTTGAGATTTTGGCCTTCTGAAGTGCTTATCACACTGAAATAAGCATTTGTGTAAATCCAGGATCGAAAATTGGGTGGTTTGGTGAAGTTTAGATTTTGGCCTTCTGAAGTGCTTATCTGACTGAAAGAAGCACTTCAGTGAAACCAGCATCAAAAGTTGAGTTTTTGGTGAAGTTGGGATTTTGGCATTCTGAAGTGCTTCTGTCGCTGAAATAAGCACTTCAGTGAAACCAGCATCAATAGTTGAATGGTTTGGTGAAGTTTGATTTTGGTCTTCTGAAGTGCTTATCTCGTTGAAATAAGCACTTCAGTGAACTCAGCATCAAAAGATGTGTGGTTTTGTGAAGTTTAGATTTTTGCCTTCTGAAGTGCTTATCTGACTGAAATAACCTCTTCAGTGAACCCAGCATCGAAAGTTGAGTGGTTTGGTGAAGTTTAGATTTAGGTCTTCTGAAGTGCTTATCTCACTGAAATAAGCACTTCAGTGAACCCAGCGTCGAAAGTTGAGTGGTTTGGTGAAGTTTAGATTTTGGTCTTCTGAAGTGCTTATCTCACTGAAATAAACATTTGTGTAAATCCAGGATCGAAAGTTGGGTGGTTTGGTGAAGTTGAGATTTTGGCCTTCTGATGTGCATATCTGACTGAAAGAAGCTTTTCAGTGAAATCAGCATCAAAAGTTGAGTCGTTTCGTGAAGTTTAGATTTTGGCCTTCTGAAGTACTTATCTCGTTGAAATAAACACTTCAGTGAACTAAGCATCGAAAGATGTGTGGTTTTGTGAAGTTGTGATTTTGGCCTTCTGAAGTACTTATCTGAATGAAATGCGCTCTTCAGTGAACCCAGCTTCATAAGTTTTATGGTTTGGTGAAGATGTGATTTTGGACTTCTGAAGTGCTTATCTCACTGAAATAAGCAATTCAGTGAACGCAGCAACAAAAGTTGAGTGGTTTGGTGAAGTTTAGATTTTTGTCTTCTGAAGTGCTTATCTCACTGAAATAAGCATTTGGGTAAATCCAGGATCGAAAGTTGGGTGGTTTGGTGAAGTTGAGATTTTGGCCTTTGATGTGCATATCTGACTGTAAGAAGCATTTCAGTGAAATCAGCATCAAAAGTTGAGTCGTTTAGAGAAGTTTAGATTTTGGTATTCTGAAGTGCTTATCTCACTGAAATAAGCACTTCAGTGAAATCAGCATCAAAAGTTGAATGGTTTAGTGAAGTTTTGATTTTGGTCTTCTGAAGTGCTTATCTCGCTGAAATAAGCACGTCAGTGATCTCAGCATCAAAAGATGTGTGGTTTTGTGATGTTGTGATTTTGGCCTTCTGAAGTGCTTATCTGACTGAAATAACCTCTTCAATGAACCCAGCATCGAAAGTTGAGTGTTTTGGTGAAGTTTAGATTTAGGTCTTCTGAAGTGATTATCTCACTGAAATAAGCATTTGGGTAAATCCAGGATCGAAATTTGGGTGTTTTTGTGAAGTTGAGATTTTGGCCTTCTGAAGTGCATATCTCACTGAAATAAGCAATTCAGTGAACCCAGCATCATAAGTTTTTTGGTTTGGTGAAGTTTAGATTTTGTTCTTCTGAAGTGCATATCTGACTGAAAGAAGCATTTCAGTGAAATCAGCATCAAAAGTTGAGTCGTTTTGTGAAGTTTAGATTTTGGCCATCTGAAGTGCTTATCTCACTGAAACAAGCACTTCTATGAACGCAGCATCAAAAGTTGATTGGTTTGGTGAAGTTTCGATTTTGGTCTTCTGAAGTGCAAATCACACTGAAATAAGCGTTTCAGTGAACACAGCATCGAAAGTTGAGTGGTTTGGTGAAGTTTAGATTTTGGTCTTCTGAAGTGCAAATCACACTGAAATAAGCGTTTCAGTGAACACAGCATCGAAAGTTGAGTGGTTTGGTGAAGTTTAGATTTTGGTCTTCTGAAGTGCTTATCTCACTGAAATAAACGTTTGTGTCAATCCAGGGTCGAAAGTTGGGTGGTTTGGTGAAGATGACATTTTGGCCTTCTGATGTGCATATCTGACTTGAAAGAAGCATTTCAGTGAAATCAGCATCAAAAGTGGAGTCGTTGGTGAGGTTGGGATTTTGTTTTAGTGAAGTGCTTATCTCTCTGAAATAAGCACTTCAGTGAACCCAGCATCGAAAGTTGAGTGGTTTGGTGAAGTTTAGATTTTGGTCTTCTGAAGTGCTTCTCTCACGAAAATAAGCATTTGCGTAAATCCAGGATCGAAATTTGGGTGGTTTGATGAAGTTGAGATTTTGGCCTTCTGAAGTGCTCAACTGACTGAAAGAAGCATTTCAGTGAAACCAGCATCAAAAGTTGAGTCGTTTGGTGAGGTTGGGAATTTGGCATTCTGAAGTGCTTATCTCGCTGAAATATTCACAGCAGTGAGCCCAGCATCGAAAGATGAGTGGTTTTGTGAAGTTGAGATTTAGGCATTCTGAGTTGCTTATGTCAATGAAATAAGCATTTGTGTAAATCCAGGATCGAAAATTGGGTGGTTTGGTGAAGTTTAGATTTTGGCCTTCTGAAGTGCATATCTGTCTGAAAGAAGCATTTCAGTGAAATCAGCATCAAAAGTTGAGTCGTTTTGTGAAGTTTAGATTTTGGCCTTCTGAAGTGCTTATCTCACTGAAATAAGCACTTCTATGAACGCAGCATCAAAAGTTGATTGGTTTGGTGAAGTTTCGATTTTGGTCTTCTGAAGTGCAAATCTCACTGAAATAAGAACTTCAGTGAACCCAGCATCGAAAGTTGCGTGGTTTGGAGAAGTTTAGATTTTGGTCTTCTGAAGTGCTTATCTCTCTGAAATAAACATTTGTGTAAATCCAGGATCGAAAGTTGGGTGGTTTAGTGAAGTTGACATTTTGGCCTTCTGATCTGCATATCTGACTGAAAGAAGCATTTCAGTGAAATCAGCATGAAAAGTGGAGTCGTTTGGTGAGGTTGGGATTTTGGCGTAGTGAAGTGCTTATCTCTCTGAAAGAAGCACTTCAGTGAACGCAGCATCGAAAGTTGATTGGTTTGGTGAAGTTTAGATTTAGGTCTTCTGAAGTGCTTGTCTCACTGAAATAAGCATTTGGGTAAATCCAGGATCGAAAGTTGGTTCGTTTGGTGAAGTTTAGATTTTTGCCTTCTGAAGTGCTTATCTGACTGAAATAACCTCTTCAGTGAACCCAGCATCGAAAGTTGAGTGGTTTGGTGAAGTTTAGATTTAGGTCTTCTGAAGTGCTTGTCTCACTGAAATAAGCATTTGGGTAAATCCAGGATCGAAATTTGGGTGGTTTTGTGAAGTTGAGATTTTGGCCTTCTGAAGTGCTCAACTGACTGAAAGAAGCATTTCAGTGAAACCAGCATCAAAAGTTGAGTCGTTTGGTCAGGTTGGGAATTTGGCATTCTGAAGTGCTTATCTCGCTGAAATATTCACTGCAGTGAGCCCAGCATCGAAAGATGAGTGTTTTTGTGAAGTTGAGATTTTGGCCTTCTGAAGTGCTTATCACACTGAAATAAGCATTTGTGTAAATCCAGGATCGAAAATTGGGTGGTTTGGTGAAGTTTAGATTTTGGCCTTCTGAAGTGCTTATCTGACTGAAAGAAGCACTTCAGTGAAACCAGCATCAAAAGTTGAGTTTTTGGTGAAGTTGGGATTTTGGCATTCTGAAGTGCTTCTGTCGCTGAAATAAGCACTTCAGTGAAACCAGCATCAATAGTTGAATGGTTTGGTGAAGTTTGATTTTGGTCTTCTGAAGTGCTTATCTCGTTGAAATAAGCACTTCAGTGAACTCAGCATCAAAAGATGTGTGGTTTTGTGAAGTTTAGATTTTTGCCTTCTGAAGTGCTTATCTGACTGAAATAACCTCTTCAGTGAACCCAGCATCGAAAGTTGAGTGGTTTGGTGAAGTTTAGATTTAGGTCTTCTGAAGTGCTTATCTCACTGAAATAAGCACTTCAGTGAACCCAGCGTCGAAAGTTGAGTGGTTTGGTGAAGTTTAGATTTTGGTCTTCTGAAGTGCTTATCTCACTGAAATAAACATTTGTGTAAATCCAGGATCGAAAGTTGGGTGGTTTGGTGAAGTTGAGATTTTGGCCTTCTGATGTGCATATCTGACTGAAAGAAGCTTTTCAGTGAAATCAGCATCAAAAGTTGAGTCGTTTCGTGAAGTTTAGATTTTGGCCTTCTGAAGTACTTATCTCGTTGAAATAAACACTTCAGTGAACTAAGCATCGAAAGATGTGTGGTTTTGTGAAGTTGTGATTTTGGCCTTCTGAAGTACTTATCTGAATGAAATGCGCTCTTCAGTGAACCCAGCTTCATAAGTTTTATGGTTTGGTGAAGATGTGATTTTGGACTTCTGAAGTGCTTATCTCACTGAAATAAGCAATTCAGTGAACGCAGCAACAAAAGTTGAGTGGTTTGGTGAAGTTTAGATTTTTGTCTTCTGAAGTGCTTATCTCACTGAAATAAGCATTTGGGTAAATCCAGGATCGAAAGTTGGGTGGTTTGGTGAAGTTGAGATTTTGGCCTTTGATGTGCATATCTGACTGTAAGAAGCATTTCAGTGAAATCAGCATCAAAAGTTGAGTCGTTTAGAGAAGTTTAGATTTTGGTATTCTGAAGTGCTTATCTCACTGAAATAAGCACTTCAGTGAAATCAGCATCAAAAGTTGAATGGTTTAGTGAAGTTTTGATTTTGGTCTTCTGAAGTGCTTATCTCGCTGAAATAAGCACGTCAGTGATCTCAGCATCAAAAGATGTGTGGTTTTGTGATGTTGTGATTTTGGCCTTCTGAAGTGCTTATCTGACTGAAATAACCTCTTCAATGAACCCAGCATCGAAAGTTGAGTGTTTTGGTGAAGTTTAGATTTAGGTCTTCTGAAGTGATTATCTCACTGAAATAAGCATTTGGGTAAATCCAGGATCGAAATTTGGGTGTTTTTGTGAAGTTGAGATTTTGGCCTTCTGAAGTGCATATCTCACTGAAATAAGCAATTCAGTGAACCCAGCATCATAAGTTTTTTGGTTTGGTGAAGTTTAGATTTTGTTCTTCTGAAGTGCATATCTGACTGAAAGAAGCATTTCAGTGAAATCAGCATCAAAAGTTGAGTCGTTTTGTGAAGTTTAGATTTTGGCCATCTGAAGTGCTTATCTCACTGAAACAAGCACTTCTATGAACGCAGCATCAAAAGTTGATTGGTTTGGTGAAGTTTCGATTTTGGTCTTCTGAAGTGCAAATCACACTGAAATAAGCGTTTCAGTGAACACAGCATCGAAAGTTGAGTGGTTTGGTGAAGTTTAGATTTTGGTCTTCTGAAGTGCAAATCACACTGAAATAAGCGTTTCAGTGAACACAGCATCGAAAGTTGAGTGGTTTGGTGAAGTTTAGATTTTGGTCTTCTGAAGTGCTTATCTCACTGAAATAAACGTTTGTGTCAATCCAGGGTCGAAAGTTGGGTGGTTTGGTGAAGATGACATTTTGGCCTTCTGATGTGCATATCTGACTTGAAAGAAGCATTTCAGTGAAATCAGCATCAAAAGTGGAGTCGTTGGTGAGGTTGGGATTTTGTTTTAGTGAAGTGCTTATCTCTCTGAAATAAGCACTTCAGTGAACCCAGCATCGAAAGTTGAGTGGTTTGGTGAAGTTTAGATTTTGGTCTTCTGAAGTGCTTCTCTCACGAAAATAAGCATTTGCGTAAATCCAGGATCGAAATTTGGGTGGTTTGATGAAGTTGAGATTTTGGCCTTCTGAAGTGCTCAACTGACTGAAAGAAGCATTTCAGTGAAACCAGCATCAAAAGTTGAGTCGTTTGGTGAGGTTGGGAATTTGGCATTCTGAAGTGCTTATCTCGCTGAAATATTCACAGCAGTGAGCCCAGCATCGAAAGATGAGTGTTTTTGTGAAGTTGAGATTTTGGCCTTCTGAAGTGCTTATCTCACTGAAATAAGCATTTGTGTAAATCCAGGATCGAAAGTTGGGTGGTTTGGTGAAGTTGAGATTTTGGCCTTCTGATGTGCATATCTGACTGAAAGAAGCTTTTCAGTGAAATCAGCATCAAAAGTGGAGTCGTTTCGTGAAGTTTAGATTTTGACCTTCTGAAGTACTTATCTCGTTGAAATAAACACTTCAGTGAACTCAGCATCGAAAGATGTGTGGTTTTGTGAAGTTGTGATTTTGGCCTTCTGAAGTACTTATCTGAATGAAATGCGCTCTTCAGTGAACCCAGCTTCATAAGTTTTATGGTTTGGTGAAGATGTGATTTTGGACTTCTGAAGTGCTTATCTCACTGAAATAAGCAATTCAGTGAACGCAGCAACAAAAGTTGAGTGGTTTGTGAAGTTTAGATTTTGGTCTTCTGAAGTGCTTATCTCACTGAAATAAGCACTTCAGTGAACCCAGCGTCGAAAGTTGAGTGGTTTGGTGAAGTTTAGATTTTGGTCTTCTGAAGTGCTTATCTCACTGAAATAAACATTTGTGTAAATCCAGGATCGAAAGTTGGGTGGTTTGGTGAAGTTGAGATTTTTGCCTTCTGATGTGCATATCTGATTGAAAGAAGCATTTCAGTAAAATCAGCATCAAATGTGGAGTCGTTTGGTGAGGTTGGGATTTTGGCGTAGTGAAATGCTTATCTCTCTGAAATAAGCACTTCAGTGAATCCAGCATCGAAAGTTGAGTGGTTTGGTGAAGTTTAGATTTTGGTCTTCTGAAGTGCTTATCTCACTGAAATAAGCTCTTGGGTAAATCCAGGATCGAAAGTTGGGTGGTTTGGTGAAGTTGAGATTTTGGCCTTCTGATGTGCATATCTGACTGTAAGAAGCATTTCAGTGAAATCAGCATCAAAAGTTGAGTCGTTTAGAGAAGTTTAGATTTTGGTATTCTGAAGTGCTTATCTCACTGAAATAAGCACTTCAGTGACCTCAGCATCAAAAGATGTGTGGTTTTGTGATGTTGTGATTTTGGCCTTCTGAAGTGCTTATCTGACTGAAATAACCTCTTCAATGAACCCAGCATCGAAAGTTGAGTGTTTTGGTGAAGTTTAGATTTAGGTCTTCTGAAGTGATTATCTCACTGAAATAAGCATTTGGGTAAATCCAGGATCGAAATTTGGGTGTTTTTGTGGAGTTGAGATTTTGGCCTTCTGAAGTGCTCAACTGACTGAAAGAAACATTTCAGTGAAACCAGCATCAAAAGTTGAGTCGTTTTGTTGAGGTTGGGAATTTGGCATTCTGAAGTGCTTATCTCGCTGAAATAAGCACTGCAGTGAGCCCAGCATCGAAAGATGAGTGGTTTTGTGAAGTTGAGATTTAGGCATTCTGAGTTGCTTATGTCACTGAAATAAGCATTTGTGTAAATCCAGGATCGAAAATTGGGTGGTTTGGTGAAGTTTAGATTTTGGCCTTCTGAAGTGCATATCTGTCTGAAAGAAGCATTTCAGTGAAATCAGCATCAAAAGTTGAGTCGTTTTGTGAAGTTTAGATTTTGGCCTTCTGAAGTGCTTATCTCACTGAAATAAGCACTTCTATGAACGCAGCATCAAAAGTTGATTGGTTTGGTGAAGTTTCGATTTTGGTCTTCTGAAGTGCAAATCTCACTGAAATAAGAACTTCAGTGAACCCAGCATCGAAAGTTGCGTGGTTTGGAGAAGTTTCGATTTTGGTCTTCTGAAGTGCTTATCTCTCTGAAATAAACATTTGTGTAAATCCAGGATCGAAAGTTGGGTGGTTTAGTGAAGTTGACATTTTGGCCTTCTGATGTGCATATCTGACTGAAAGAAGCATTTCAGTGAAATCAGCATGAAAAGTGGAGTCGTTTGGTGAGGTTGGGATTTTGGCGTAGTGAAGTGCTTATCTCTCTGAAATAAGCACTTCAGTGAACGCAGCATCGAAAGTTGATTGGTTTGGTGAAGTTTAGATTTTGGTCTTCTGAAGTGCTTCACTCACTAAAATAAGCATTTGGGTAAATCCAGGATCGAAAGTTGGGTCGTTTGGTGAAGTTTAGATTATGGCTTTCTGATGTGCATATCTGACTGAAAGAAGCATTTCAGTGAAGTCAGCATCAAAAGTTGAGTCGTTTAGTGAAGTTTAGATTTTGGCCTTCTGAAGTGCTTATCTGACTGAAATAAGCAATTCAGTGAAACGAGCATCAAAATTTGAGTCGTTTGGTGAGGTTGGGATTTTGGCATTCTGAAGTGCTGATCTCGCAGAAATAAGCACTTCAGTGAACTGAGCATCGAAAGATGTTTGGTTTTGTGAAGTTGTGATTTTGGCCTTCTGAAGTGCTTATCTGAATGAAATACGCTCTTCAAAGAACCCAGCATCATAAGTTTTTTGGTTTGTTGAAGATGTGATTTTGGACTTCTGAAGTGCTTATCTCACTGAAATAAGCAATTCAGTGAACCCAGCATCATAAGTTTTTTGGTTTGGTGAAGTTTAGATTTTGTTCTTCTGAAGTGCATATCTGACTGAAAGAAGCATTTCAGTGAAATCAGCATCAAAAGTTGAGTCGTTTTGTGAAGTTTAGATTTTGGCCATCTGAAGTGCTTATCTCACTGAAACAAGCACTTCTATGAACGCAGCATCAAAAGTTGATTGGTTTGGTGAAGTTTCGATTTTGGTCTTCTGAAGTGCAAATCACACTGAAATAAGCGTTTCAGTGAACACAGCATCGAAAGTTGAGTGGTTTGGTGAAGTTTAGATTTTGGTCTTCTGAAGTGCAAATCACACTGAAATAAGCGTTTCAGTGAACACAGCATCGAAAGTTGAGTGGTTTGGTGAAGTTTAGATTTTGGTCTTCTGAAGTGCTTATCTCACTGAAATAAACATTTGTGTCAATCCAGGGTCGAAAGTTGGGTGGTTTGGTGAAGATGACATTTTGGCCTTCTGATGTGCATATCTGACTTGAAAGAAGCATTTCAGTGAAATCAGCATCAAAAGTGGAGTCGTTGGTGAGGTTGGGATTTTGTTTTAGTGAAGTGCTTATCTCTCTGAAATAAGCACTTCAGTGAACCCAGCATCGAAAGTTGAGTGGTTTGGTGAAGTTTAGATTTTGGTCTTCTGAAGTGCTTCTCTCACGAAAATAAGCATTTGCGTAAATCCAGGATCGAAATTTGGGTGGTTTGATGAAGTTGAGATTTTGGCCTTCTGAAGTGCTCAACTGACTGAAAGAAGCATTTCAGTGAAACCAGCATCAAAAGTTGAGTCGTTTGGTGAGGTTGGGAATTTGGCATTCTGAAGTGCTTATCTCGCTGAAATATTCACAGCAGTGAGCCCAGCATCGAAAGATGAGTGTTTTTGTGAAGTTGAGATTTTGGCCTTCTGAAGTGCTTATCTCACTGAAATAAGCATTTGAGTAAATCCAGGATCGAAAGTTGGGTGGTTTGGTGAAGTTGAGATTTTGGCCTTCTGATGTGCATATCTGACTGAAAGAAGCTTTTCAGTGAAATCAGCATCAAAAGTTGAGTCGTTTCGTGAAGTTTAGATTTTGGCCTTCTGAAGTACTTATCTCGTTGAAATAAACACTTCAGTGAACTCAGCATCGAAAGATGTGTGGTTTTGTGAAGTTGTGATTTTGGCCTTCTGAAGTACTTATCTGAATGAAATGCGCTCTTCAGTGAACCCAGCTTCATAAGTTTTATGGTTTGGTGAAGATGTGATTTTTGACTTCTGAAGTGCTTATCTCACTGAAATAAGCAATTCAGTGAACGCAGCAACAAAAGTTGAGTGGTTTGGTGAAGTTTAGATTTTGGTCTTCTGAAGTGCTTATCTCACTGAAATAAGCACTTCAGTGAACCCAGCGTCGAAAGTTGAGTGGTTTGGTGAAGTTTAGATTTTGGTCTTCTGAAGTGCTTATCTCACTGAAATAAACATTTGTGTAAATCCAGGATCGAAAGTTGGGTGGTTTGGTGAAGTTGAGATTTTTGCCTTCTGATGTGCATATCTGATTGAAAGAAGCATTTCAGTAAAATCAGCATCAAAAGTGGAGTCGTTTGGTGAGGTTGGGATATTGGTGTAGTGAAATGCTTATCTCTCTGAAATAAGCACTTCAGTGAATCCAGCATCGAAAGTTGAGTGGTTTGGTGAAGTTTAGATTTTGGTCTTCTGAAGTGCTTCTCTCACTAAAATAAGCATTTGGGTAAATCCAGGATCGAAAGTTGGGTGGTTTGGTGAAGTTTAGATTTTGGCCTTCTGATGTGCATATCTGAATGAAAGAAGCATTTCAGTGAAATCAGCATCAAAAGTTGAGTCGTTTAGTGAAGTTTAGATTTTGGCCTTCTGAAGTGCTTATCTGACTGAAATAAGCAATTCAGTGAAACGAGCATCAAACGTTGAGTCGTTTGGTGAGGTTGGGATTTTGGCATTCTGAAGTGCTGATCTCGCTGAAATAAGCACTTCAGTGAACTGAGCATCGAAAGATGTTTGGTTTTGTGAAGTTGTGATTTTGGCCTTCTGAAGTGCTTATCTGAATGAAATACGCTCTTCAAAGAACCCAGCATCATAAGTTTTTTGGTTTGTTGAAGATGTGATTTTGGACTGCTGAAGTGCTTATCTCACTGAAATAAGCAATTCAGTGAACCCAGCATCATAAGTTTTTTGGTTTGGTGAAGTTTAGATTTTGTTCTGATGAAGTGCATATCTGACTGAAAGAAGCATTTCAGTGAAATCAGCATCAAAAGTTGAGTCGTTTAGTGAAGTTTAGATTTTGGCCTTCTGAAGTACTTATCTCGTTGAAATAAACACTTCAATGAACGCAGCATCAAAAGTTGAGTGGTTTGGTGAAGTTTCGATTTTGGTCTTCTGAAGTGCAAATCACACTGAAATAATAAGCACTTCAGTGAACCCAGCATCGAAAGTTGAGTGGTTTGGTGAAGTTTAGATTTTGGTCTTCTGAAGTGCTTATCTCACTGAAATAAACATTTGTGTCAATCCAGGATCGAAAGTTGGGTGGTTTGGTGAAGATGACATTTTGGCCTTCTGATGTGCATATCTGACTTAAAAGAAGCATTTCAGTGAAATCAGCATCAAAAGTGGAGTCGTTGGTGAGGTTGGGATTTTGGCGTAGTGAAGTTCTGATCTCTCTGAAATAAGCACTTCAGTGAACGCAGCATCGAAAGTTGAGTGGTTTGGTGAAGTTTAGATTTTGGTCTTCTGAAGTGCTTATCTCACTGAAATAAGCATTTGGGTAAATCCAGGATCGAAAGTTGGGTGGTTTGGTGAAGTTGAGATTTTGGCCTTCTGATGTGCATATCTGACTGTAAGAAGCATTTCAGTGAAATCAGCATCAAAAGTTGAGTCGTTTAGAGAAGTTTAGATTTTGGTATTCTGAAGTGCTTGTCTCACTGAAATAAGCACTTCAGTGAACCCAGCGTCGAAAGTTGAGTGGTTTGGTGAAGTTTAGATTTTGGTCTTCTGAAGTGCTTATCTGAATGAAATACGCTCTTCAAAGAACCCAGCATCATAAGTTTTTCGGTTTGTTGAAGATGTGATTTTGGACTTCTGAAGTGCTTATCTCACTGAAATAAGCAATTCAGTGAACCCAGCATCATAAGTTTTTTGGTTTGGTGAAGTTTAGATTTTGTTCTTCTGAAGTGCATATCTGACTGAAAGAAGCATTTCAGTGAAATCAGCATCAAAAGTTGAGTCGTTTTGTGAAGTTTAGATTTTGGCCATCTGAAGTGCTTATCTCACTGAAACAAGCACTTCTATGAACGCAGCATCAAAAGTTGATTGGTTTGGTGAAGTTTCGATTTTGGTCTTCTGAAGTGCAAATCACACTGAAATAAGCGTTTCAGTGAACACAGCATCGAAAGTTGAGTGGTTTGGTGAAGTTTAGATTTTGGTCTTCTGAAGTGCAAATCACACTGAAATAAGCGTTTCAGTGAACACAGCATCGAAAGTTGAGTGGTTTGGTGAAGTTTAGATTTTGGTCTTCTGAAGTGCTTATCTCACTGAAATAAACATTTGTGTCAATCCAGGGTCGAAAGTTGGGTGGTTTGGTGAAGATGACATTTTGGCCTTCTGATGTGCATATCTGACTTGAAAGAAGCATTTCAGTGAAATCAGCATCAAAAGTGGAGTCGTTGGTGAGGTTGGGATTTTGTTTTAGTGAAGTGCTTATCTCTCTGAAATAAGCACTTCAGTGAACCCAGCATCGAAAGTTGAGTGGTTTGGTGAAGTTTAGGTTTTGGTCTTCTGAAGTGCTTCTCTCACGAAAATAAGCATTTGCGTAAATCCAGGATCGAAATTTGGGTGGTTTGATGAAGTTGAGATTTTGACCTTCTGAAGTGCTCAACTGACTGAAAGAAGCATTTCAGTGAAACCAGCATCAAAAGTTGAGTCGTTTGGTCAGGTTGGGAATTTGGCATTCTGAAGTGCTTATCTCGCTGAAATATTCACTGCAGTGAGCCCAGCATCGAAGGTTGAGTGTTTTTGTGAAGTTGAGATTTTTGCCTTCTGAAGTGCTTATCTCACTGAAATAAGCATTTGTGTAAATCCAGGATCGAAAATTGGGTGGTTTGGTGAAGTTTAGATTTTGGCCTTCTGAAGTGCTTATCTGACTGAAAGAAGCACTTCAGTGAAACCAGCATCAAAAGTTGAGTCGTTTGGTGAAGTTGGGATTTTGGCATTCTGAAGTGCTTCTGTCGCTGAAATAAGCACTTCAGTGAAACCAGCATCAAAAGTTGAATGGTTTGGTGAAGTTTGATTTTGGTCTTCTGAAGTGCTTATCTCGTTGAAATAAGCCCTTCAGTGAACTCAGCATCAAAAGATGTGTGGTTTTGTGAAGTTTAGATTTTTGCCTTCTGAAGTGCTTATCTGAGTGAAATAACCTCTTCAGTGAACCCAGCATCGAAAGTTGAGTGGTTTGGTGAAGTTTAGATTTAGGTCTTCTGAAGTGCTTATCTCACTGAAATAAGCACTTCAGTGAACCCAGCGTCGAAATTTGAGTGGTTTGGTGAAGTTTAGATTTTGGTCTTCTGAAGTGCTTATCTCACTGAAATAAACATTTGTGTCAATCCAGGATCGAAAGTTGGGTGGTTTGGTGAAGATGACATTTTGGCCTTCAAATGTGCAGATCTGACTTGAAAGAAGCATTTCAGTGAAATCAGCATCAAAAGTGGAGTCGTTGGTGAGGTTGGGATTTTGGCGTAGTGAAGTTCTTATCTCTCTGAAATAAGCACTTCAGTGAACCCAGCATCGAAAGTTGAGTGGTTTGGTGAAGTTTAGATTTTGGTCTTCTGAAGTGCTTCTCTCACGAAAATAAGCATTTGGGTAAATCCAGGATCGAAATTTGGGTGGTTTGATGAAGTTGAGATTTTGACCTTCTGAAGTGCTCAACTGACTGAAAGAAGCATTTCAGTGAAACCAGCATCAAAAGTTGAGTCGTTTGGTCAGGTTGGGAATTTGGCATTCTGAAGTGCTTATCTCACTGAAATATTCACTGCAGTGAGCCCAGCATCGAAGGTTGAGTGTTTTTGTGAAGTTGAGATTTTTGCCTTCTGAAGTGCTTATCTCACTGAAATAAGCATTTGTGTAAATCCAGGATCGAAAATTGGGTGGTTTGGTGAAGTTTAGATTTTGGCCTTCTGAAGTGCTTATCTGACTGAAAGAAGCACTTCAGTGAAACCAGCATCAAAAGTTGAGTCGTTTGGTGAAGTTGGGATTTTGGCATTCTGAAGTGCTTCTGTCGCTGAAATAAGCACTTCAGTGAAACCAGCATCAAAAGTTGAATGGTTTGGTGAAGTTTGATTTTGGTCTTCTGAAGTGCTTATCTCGTTGAAATAAGCCCTTCAGTGAACTCAGCATCAAAAGATGTGTGGTTTTGTGAAGTTTAGATTTTTGCCTTCTGAAGTGCTTATCTGAGTGAAATAACCTCTTCAGTGAACCCAGCATCGAAAGTTGAGTGGTTTGGTGAAGTTTAGATTTAGGTCTTCTGAAGTGCTTATCTCACTGAAATAAGCACTTCAGTGAACCCAGCGTCGAAATTTGAGTGGTTTGGTGAAGTTTAGATTTTGGTCTTCTGAAGTGCTTATCTCACTGAAATAAACATTTGTGTAAATCCAGGATCGAAAGTTGGGTGGTTTGGTGAAGTTGAGATTTTGGCCTTCTGATGTGCATATCTGACTGAAAGAAGCTTTTCAGTGAAATCAGCATCAAAAGTTGAGTCGTTTCGTGAAGTTTAGATTTTGGCCTTCTGAAGTACTAATCTCGTTGAAATAAACACTTCAGTGAACTCAGCATCGAAAGATGTGTGGTTTTGTGAAGTTGTGATTTTGGCCTTCTGAAGTGCTTATCTGAATGAAATGCGCTCTTCAGTGAACCCAGCTTCATAAGTTTTATGGTTTGGTGAAAATGTGATTTTGGACTTCTGAAGTGCTTATCTCACTGAAATAAGCAATTCAGTGAACGCAGCAACAAAAGTTGAGTGGTTTGGTGAAGTTTAGATTTTTGTCTTCTGAAGTGCTTATCTCACTGAAATAAGCATTTGGGTAAATCCAGGATCGAAAGTTGGGTGGTTTGGTGAAGTTGAGATTTTGGCCTTCTGATGTGCATATCTGACTGTAAGAAGCATTTCAGTGAAATCAGCATCAAAAGTTGAGTCGTTTAAAGAAGTTTAGATTTTGGTATTCTGAAGTGCTTATCTCACTGAAATAAGCACTTCAGTGAAATCAGCATCAAAAGTTGAATGGTTTAGTGAAGTTTTGATTTTGGTCTTCTGAAGTGCTTATCTCGCTGAAATAAGCACTTCAGTGACCTCAGCATCAAAAGATGTGTGGTTTTGTGATGATGTGATTTTGGCCTTCTGAAGTGCTTATCTGACTGAAATAACCTCTTCAGTGAACCCAGCATCGAAAGTTGAGTGTTTTGGTGAAGTTTAGATTTAGGTCTTCTGAAGTGATTATCTCACTGAAATAAGCATTTGGGTAAATCCAGGATCGAAATTTGGGTGTTTTTGTGAAGTTGAGATTTTGGCCTTCTGAAGTGCTCAACTGACTGAAAGAAGCATTTCAGTGAAACCAGCATCAAAAGTTGAGTCGTTTGTTGAGGTTGGGAATTTGGCATTCTGAAGTGCTTATCTCGCTGAAAATAGCACTGCAGTGAGCCCAGCATCGAAAGATGAGTGGTTTTGTGAAGTTGAGATTTCGGCATTCTGAGTTGCTTATGTCAATGAAATAAGCATTTGTGTAAATCCAGGATCGAAAATTGGGTGGTTTGGTGAAGTTTAGATTTTGGCCTTCTGAAGTGCATATCTGTCTGAAAGAAGCATTTCAGTGAAATCAGCATCAAAAGTTGAGTCGTTTTGTGAAGTTTAGATTTTGGCCTTCTGAAGTGCTTATCTCACTGAAATAAGCACTTCTATGAACGCAGCATCAAAAGTTGATTGGTTTGGTGAAGTTTCGATTTTGGTCGTCTGAAGTGCAAATCTCACTGAAATAAGAACTTCAGTGAACCCAGCATCGAAAGTTGCGTGGTTTGGAGAAGTTTAGATTTTGGTCTTCTGAAGTGCTTATCTCTCTGAAATAAACATTTGTGTAAATCCAGGATCGAAAGTTGGGTGGTTTAGTGAAGTTGACATTTTGGCCTTCTGATGAGCATATCTGACTGAAAGAAGCATTTCAGTGAAATCAGCATGAAAAGTGGAGTCGTTTGGTGAGGTTGGGATTTTGGCGTAGTGAAGTGCTTATCTCTCTGAAAGAAGCAGTTCAGTGAACGCAGCATCGAAAGTTGATTGGTTTGGTGAAGTTTAGATTTTGGTCTTCTGAAGTGCTTCTCTCACTAAAATAAGCATTTGGGTAAATCCAGGATCGAAAGTTGGGTCGTTTGGTGAAGTTTAGATTATGGCTTTCTGATGTGCATATCTGACTGAAAGAAGCATTTCAGTGAAATCAGCATCAAAAGTTGAGTCGTTTAGTGAAGTTTAGATTTTGGCCTTCTGAAGTGCTTATCTGACTGAAATAAGCACTTCAGTGAAACCAGCATCAAAAGTTGAATGGTTTGGTGAAGTTTAGATTTTGGTCTTCTGAAGTGCTTATCTCGCTGAAATAAGCACTTCAGTGAACTCAGCATCAAAAGATGTGTGGTTTTGTGAAGTTTAGATTTTTGCCTTCTGAAGTGCTTATCTGACTGAAATAACCTCTTCAGTGAACCCAGCATCGAAAGTTGAGTGGTTTGGTGAAGTTTAGATTTAGGTCTTCTGAAGTGCTTGTCTCACTGAAATAAGCATTTGGGTAAATCCAGGATCGAAATTTGGGTGGTTTTGTGAAGTTGAGATTTTGGCCTTCTGAAGTGCTCAACTGACTGAAAGAAGCATTTCAGTGAAACCTGCATCAAAAGTTGAGTCGTTTGGTGAGGTTGGAATTTGGCATTCTGAAGTGCTTATATCGCTAAAATAAGCACTGCAGTGAGCCCAGCATCGAAAGATGAGTGGTTTTGTGAAGTTGAGATTTAGAACTTCTGAGTTGCTTATTTCACTGAAATAAGCATTTGTGTAAATCCGGGATCGAAAATTGGGTGGTTTGGTGAAGTTTAGATTTTGGCCTTCTGAAGTGCATATCTGACTGAAAGAAGCATTTCAGTGAAATCAGCATCAAAAGTGGAGTCTTTTGGCGAGGTTGGGATATTTGCGTAGTGAAATGCTTATCTCTCTGAAATAAGCACTTCAGTGAACCCAGCATCGAAAGTTGAGTGGTTTGGTGAAGTTTAGATTTTGGTTTTCTGAAGTGCTTCTCTCACTAAAATAAGCATTTGGGTAAATCTAGGATCGAAAGTTGGGTGGTTTGGTGAAGTTTAGATTTTGGCCTTCTGATGTGCATATCTGAATGAAAGAAGCATTTCAGTGAAATCAGCATCAAAAGTTGAGTCGTTTAGTGAAGTTTAGATTTTGGCCTTCTGAAGTGCTTATCTGACTGAAATAAGCAATTCAGTGAAACGAGCATCAAAATTTGAGTCGTTTGGTGAGGTTGGGATTTTGGCATTTTGAAGTGCTGATCTCGCAGAAATAAGCACTTCAGTGAACTGAGCATCGAAAGATGTTTGGTTTTGTGAAGTTGTGATTTTGGCCTTCTGAAGTGCTTATCTGAATGAAATACGCTCTTCAAAGAACCCAGCATCATAAGTTTTTTGGTTTGTTGAAGATGTGATTTTGGACTTCTGAAGTGCTTATCTCACTGAAATAAGCAATTCAGTGAACCCAGCATCATAAGTTTTTTGGTTTGGTGAAGTTTAGATTTTGTTCTTCTGAAGTGCATATCTGACTGAAAGAAGCATTTCAGTGAAATCAGCATCAAAAGTTGAGTCGTTTTGTGAAGTTTAGATTTCGGCCATCTGAAGTGCTTATCTCACTGAAACAAGCACTTCTATGAACGCAGCATCAAAAGTTGATTGGTTTGGTGAAGTTTCGATTTTGGTCTTCTGAAGTGCAAATCACACTGAAATAAGCGTTTCAGTGAACACAGCATCGAAAGTTGAGTGGTTTGGTGAAGTTTAGATTTTGGTCTTCTGAAGTGCAAATCACACTGAAATAAGCGTTTCAGTGAACACAGCATCGAAAGTTGAGTGGTTTGGTGAAGTTTAGATTTTGGTCTTCTGAAGTGCTTATCTCACTGAAATAAACATTTGTGTCAATCCAGGGTCGAAAGTTGGGTGGTTTGGTGAAGATGACATTTTGGCCTTCTGATGTGCATATCTGACTTGAAAGAAGCATTTCAGTGAAATCAGCATCAAAAGTGGAGTCGTTGGTGAGGTTGGGATTTTGTTTTAGTGAAGTGCTTATCTCTCTGAAATAAGCACTTCAGTGAACCCAGCATCGAAAGTTGAGTGGTTTGGTGAAGTTTAGATTTTGGTCTTCTGAAGTGCTTCTCTCACGAAAATCAGCATTTGCGTAAATCCAGGATCGAAATTTGGGTGGTTTGATGAAGTTGAGATTTTGGCCTTCTGAAGTGCTCAACTGACTGAAAGAAGCATTTCAGTGAAACCAGCATCAAAAGTTGAGTCGTTTGGTGAGGTTGGGAATTTGGCATTCTGAAGTGCTAATCTCGCTGAAATATTCACAGCAGTGAGCCCAGCATCGAAAGATGAGTGTTTTTGTGAAGTTGAGATTTTGGCCTTCTGAAGTGCTTATCTCACTGAAATAAGCATTTGAGTAAATCCAGGATCGAAAGTTGGGTGGTTTGGTGAAGTTGAGATTTTGGCCTTCTGATGTGCATATCTGACTGAAAGAAGCTTTTCAGTGAAATCAGCATCAAAAGTGGAGTCGTTTCGTGAAGTTTAGATTTTGGCCTTCTGAAGTACTTATCTCGTTGAAATAAACATTTCAGTGAACTCAGCATCGAAAGATGTGTGGTTTTGTGAAGTTGTGATTTTGGCCTTCTGAAGTACTTATCTGAATGAAATGCGCTCTTCAGTGAACCCAGCTTCATAAGTTTTATGGTTTGGTGAAGATGTGATTTTGGACTTCTGAAGTGCTTATCTCACTGAAATAAGCAATTCAGTGAACGCAGCAACAAAAGTTGAGTGGTTTGGTGAAGTTTAGATTTTGGTCTTCTGAAGTGCTTATCTCACTGAAATAAGCACTTCAGTGAACCCAGCGTCGAAAGTTGAGTGGTTTGGTGAAGTTTAGATTTTGGTCTTCTGAAGTGCTTATCTCACTGAAATAAACATTTGTGTAAATCCACGATCGAAAGTTGGGTGGTTTGGTGAAGTTGAGATTTTTGCCTTCTGATGTGCATATCTGATTGAAAGAAGCATTTCAGTAAAATCAGCATCAAAAGTGGAGTCGTTTGGTGAGGTTGGGATATTGGTGTAGTGAAATGCTTATCTCTCTGAAATAAGCACTTCAGTGAATCCAGCATCGAAAGTTGAGTGGTTTGGTGAAGTTTAGATTTTGGTCTTCTGAAGTGCTTCTCTCACTAAAATAAGCATTTGGGTAAATCCAGGATCGAAAGTTGGGTGGTTTGGTGAAGTTTAGATTTTGGCCTTCTGATGTGCATATCTGAATGAAAGAAGCATTTCAGTGAAATCAGCATCAAAAGTTGAGTCGTTTAGTGAAGTTTAGATTTTGGCCTTCTGAAGTGCTTATCTGACTGAAATAAGCAATTCAGTGAAACGAGCATCAAACGTTGAGTCGTTTGGTGAGGTTGGGATTTTGGCATTCTGAAGTGCTGATCTCGCTGAAATAAGCACTTCAGTGAACTGAGCATCGAAAGATGTTTGGTTTTGTGAAGTTGTGATTTTGGCCTTCTGAAGTGCTTATCTGAATGAAATACGCTCTTCAAAGAACCCAGCATCATAAGTTTTTTGGTTTGTTGAAGATGTGATTTTGGACTTCTGAAGTGCTTATCTCACTGAAATAAGCAATTCAGTGAACCCAGCATCATAAGTTTTTTGGTTTGGTGAAGTTTAGATTTTGTTCTTCTGAAGTGCATATCTGACTGAAAGAAGCATTTCAGTGAAATCAGCATCAAAAGTTGAGTCGTTTTGTGAAGTTTAGATTTTGGCCATCTGAAGTGCTTATCTCACTGAAACAAGCACTTCTATGAACGCAGCATCAAAAGTTGATTGGTTTGGTGAAGTTTCGATTTTGGTCTTCTGAAGTGCAAATCACACTGAAATAATAAGCACTTCAGTGAACCCAGCATCGAAAGTTGAGTGGTTTGGTGAAGTTTAGATTTTGGTCTTCTGAAGTGCTTATCTCACTGAAATAAACATTTGTGTCAATCCAGGATCGAAAGTTGGGTGGTTTGGTGAAGATGACATTTTGGCCTTCTGATGTGCATATCTGACTTGAAAGAAGCATTTCAGTGAAATCAGCATCAAAAGTGGAGTCGTTGGTGAGGTTGGGATTTTGGCGTAGTGAAGTTCTGATCTCTCTGAAATAAGCACTTCAGTGAACGCAGCATCGAAAGTTGAGTGGTTTGGTGAAGTTTAGATTTTGGTCTTCTGAAGTGCTTATCTCACTGAAATAAGCATTTGGGTAAATCCAGGATCGAAATTTGGGTGGTTTGGTGAAGTTGAGATTTTGGCCTTCTGATGTGCATATCTGACTGTAAGAAGCATTTCAGTGAAATCAGCATCAAAAGTTGAGTCGTTTAGAGAAGTTTAGATTTTGGTATTCTGAAGTGCTTATCTCACTGAAATAAGCACTTCAGTGAAATCAGCATCAAAAGTTGAATGGTTTAGTGAAGTTTTGATTTTGGTCTTCTGAAGTGCTTATCTCGCTGAAATAAGCACTTCAGTGAACTCAGCATCAAAAGATGTGTGGTTTTGTGATGTTGTGATTTTGGCCTTCTGAAGTGCTTATCTGACTGAAATAACCTCTTCAATGAACCCAGCATCGAAAGTTGAGTGTTTTGGTGAAGTTTAGATTTAGGTCTTCTGAAGTGATTATCTCACTGAAATAAGCATTTGGGTAAATCCAGGATCGAAATTTGGGTGTTTTTGTGAAGTTGAGATTTTGGCCTTCTGAAGTGCTCAACTGACTGAAAGAAGCATTTCAGTGAAACCAGCATCAAAAGTTGAGTCGTTTGTTGAGGTTGGGAATTTGGCATTCTGAAGTGCTTAACTCACTGAAATAAGCACTGCAGTGAGCCCAGCATCGAAAGATGAGTGGTTTTGTGAAGTTGAGATTTAGGCATTCTGAGTAACTTATGTCAATGAAATAAGCATTTGTGTAAATCCAGGATCGAAAATTGGGTGGTTTGGTGAAGTTTAGATTTTGGTCTTCTGAAGTGCAAATCTCACTGAAATAAGAACTTCAGTGAACCCAGCATCGAAAGTTGCGTGGTTTGGAGAAGTTTAGATTTGGGTCTTCTGAAGTGCTTATCTCTCTGAAATAAACATTTGTGTAAATCCAGGATCGAAAGTTGGGTGGTTTAGTGAAGTTGACATTTTGGCTTTCTGATCTGCATATCTGACTGAAAGAAGCATTTCAGTGAAATCAGCATGAAAAGTGGAGTCGTTTGGTGAGGTTGGGATTTTGGCGTAGTGAAGTGCTTATCTCTCTGAAAGAAGCACTTCAGTGAACGCAGCATCGAAAGTTGATTGGTTTGGTGAAGTTTAGATTTTGGTCTTCTGAAGTGCATCTCTCACTAAAATAAGCATTTGGGTAAATCCAGGATCGAAATTTGGTTCGTTTGGTGAAGTTTAGATTTTTGCCTTCTGAAGTGCTTATCTGACTGAAATAACCTCTTCAGTGAACCCAGCATCGAAAGTTGAGTGGTTTGGTGAAGTTTAGATTTAGGTCTTCTGAAGTGCTTGTCTCACTGAAATAAGCATTTGGGTAAATCCAGGATCGAAATTTGGGTGGTTTTGTGAAGTTGAGATTTTGGCCTTCTGAAGTGCTCAACTGACTGAAAGAAGCATTTCAGTGAAACCAGCATCAAAAGTTGAGTCGTTTGGTCAGGTTGGGAATTTGGCATTCTGAAGTGCTTATCTCGCTGAAATATTCACTGCAGTGAGCCCAGCATCGAAAGATGAGTGTTTTTGTGAAGTTGAGATTTTGGCCTTCTGAAGTGCTTATCTCACTGAAATAAGCATTTGTGTAAATCCAGGATCGAAAATTGGGTGGTTTGGTGAAGTTTAGATTTTGGCCTTCTGAAGTGCTTATCTGACTGAAAGAAGCACTTCAGTGAAACCAGCATCAAAAGTTGAGTTTTTGGTGAAGTTGGGATTTTGGCATTCTGAAGTGCTTCTGTCGCTGAAATAAGCACTTCAGTGAAACCAGCATCAATAGTTGAATGGTTTGGTGAAGTTTGATTTTGGTCTTCTGAAGTGCTTATCTCGTTGAAATAAGCACTTCAGTGAACTCAGCATCAAAAGATGTGTGGTTTTGTGAAGTTTAGATTTTTGCCTTCTGAAGTGCTTATCTGACTGAAATAACCTCTTCAGTGAACCCAGCATCGAAAGTTGAGTGGTTTGGTGAAGTTTAGATTTAGGTCTTCTGAAGTGCTTATCTCACTGAAATAAGCACTTCAGTGAACCCAGCGTCGAAAGTTGAGTGGTTTGGTGAAGTTTAGATTTTGGTCTTCTGAAGTGCTTATCTCACTGAAATAAACATTTGTGTAAATCCAGGATCGAAAGTTGGGTGGTTTGGTGAAGTTGAGATTTTGGCCTTCTGATGTGCATATCTGACTGAAAGAAGCTTTTCAGTGAAATCAGCATCAAAAGTTGAGTCGTTTCGTGAAGTTTAGATTTTGGCCTTCTGAAGTACTTATCTCGTTGAAATAAACACTTCAGTGAACTAAGCATCGAAAGATGTGTGGTTTTGTGAAGTTGTGATTTTGGCCTTCTGAAGTACTTATCTGAATGAAATGCGCTCTTCAGTGAACCCAGCTTCATAAGTTTTATGGTTTGGTGAAGATGTGATTTTGGACTTCTGAAGTGCTTATCTCACTGAAATAAGCAATTCAGTGAACGCAGCAACAAAAGTTGAGTGGTTTGGTGAAGTTTAGATTTTTGTCTTCTGAAGTGCTTATCTCACTGAAATAAGCATTTGGGTAAATCCAGGATCGAAAGTTGGGTGGTTTGGTGAAGTTGAGATTTTGGCCTTCTGATGTGCATATCTGACTGTAAGAAGCATTTCAGTGAAATCAGCATCAAAAGTTGAGTCGTTTAGAGAAGTTTAGATTTTGGTATTCTGAAGTGCTTATCTCACTGAAATAAGCACTTCAGTGAAATCAGCATCAAAAGTTTAATGGTTTAGTGAAGTTTTGATTTTGGTCTTCTGAAGTGCTTATCTCGCTGAAATAAGCACGTCAGTGAACTCAGCATCAAAAGATGTGTGGTTTTGTGATGTTGTGATTTTGGCCTTCTGAAGTGCTTATCTGACTGAAATAACCTCTTCAATGAACCCAGCATCGAAAGTTGAGTGTTTTGGTGAAGTTTAGATTTAGGTCTTCTGAAGTGATTATCTCACTGAAATAAGCATTTGGGTAAATCCAGGATCGAAATTTGGGTGTTTTTGTGAAGTTGAGATTTTGGCCTTCTGAAGTGCATATCTCACTGAAATAAGCAATTCAGTGAACCCAGCATCATAAGTTTTTTGGTTTGGTGAAGTTTAGATTTTGTTCTTCTGAAGTGCATATCTGACTGAAAGAAGCATTTCAGTGAAATCAGCATCAAAAGTTGAGTCGTTTTGTGAAGTTTAGATTTTGGCCATCTGAAGTGCTTATCTCACTGAAACAAGCACTTCTATGAACGCAGTATCAAAAGTTGATTGGTTTGGTGAAGTTTCGATTTTGGTCTTCTGAAGTGCAAATCACACTGAAATAAGCGTTTCAGTGAACACAGCATCGAAAGTTGAGTGGTTTGGTGAAGTTTAGATTTTGGTCTTCTGAAGTGCAAATCACACTGAAATAAGCGTTTCAGTGAACACAGCATCGAAAGTTGAGTGGTTTGGTGAAGTTTAGATTTTGGTCTTCTGAAGTGCTTATCTCATTGAAATAAACGTTTGTGTCAATCCAGGGTCGAAAGTTGGGTGGTTTGGTGAAGATGACATTTTGGCCTTCTGATGTGCATATCTGACTTGAAAGAAGCATTTCAGTGAAATCAGCATCAAAAGTGGAGTCGTTGGTGAGGTTGGGATTTTGTTTTAGTGAAGTGCTTATCTCTCTGAAATAAGCACTTCAGTGAACCCAGCATCGAAAGTTGAGTGGTTTGGTGAAGTTTAGATTTTGGTCTTCTGAAGTGCTTCTCTCACGAAAATAAGCATTTGCGTAAATCCAGGATCGAAATTTGGGTGGTTTGATGAAGTTGAGATTTTGGCCTTCTGAAGTGCTCAACTGACTGAAAGAAGCATTTCAGTGAAACCAGCATCAAAAGTTGAGTCGTTTGGTGAGGTTGGGAATTTGGCATTCTGAAGTGCTTATCTCGCTGAAATATTCACAGCAGTGAGCCCAGCATCGAAAGATGAGTGTTTTTGTGAAGTTGAGATTTTGGCCTTCTGAAGTGCTTATCTCACTGAAATAAGCATTTGTGTAAATCCAGGATCGAAAGTTGGGTGGTTTGGTGAAGTTGAGATTTTGGCCATCTGATGTGCATATCTGACTGAAAGAAGCTTTTCAGTGAAATCAGCATCAAAAGTGGAGTCGTTTCGTGAAGTTTAGATTTTGACCTTCTGAAGTACTTATCTCGTTGAAATAAACACTTCAGTGAACTCAGCATCGAAAGATGTGTGGTTTTGTGAAGTTGTGATTTTGGCCTTCTGAAGTACTTATCTGAATGAAATGCGCTCTTCAGTGAACCCAGCTTCATAAGTTTTATGGTTTGGTGAAGATGTGATTTTGGACTTCTGAAGTGCTTATCTCACTGAAATAAGCAATTCAGTGAACGCAGCAACAAAAGTTGAGTGGTTTGGTGAAGTTTAGATTTTGGTCTTCTGAAGTGCTTATCTCACTGAAATAAGCACTTCAGTGAACCCAGCGTCGAAAGTTGAGTGGTTTGGTGAAGTTTAGATTTTGGTCTTCTGAAGTGCTTATCTCACTGAAATAAACATTTGTGTAAATCCAGGATCGAAAGTTGGGTGGTTTGGTGAAGTTGAGATTTTTGCCTTCTGATGTGCATATCTGATTGAAAGAAGCATTTCAGTAAAATCAGCATCAAAAGTGGAGTCGTTTGGTGAGGTTGGGATTTTGGCGTAGTGAAATGCTTATCTCTCTGAAATAAGCACTTCAGTGAATCCAGCATCGAAAGTTGAGTGGTTTGGTGAAGTTTAGATTTTGGTCTTCTGAAGTGCTTATCTCACTGAAATAAGCTCTTGGGTAAATCCAGGATCGAAAGTTGGGTGGTTTGGTGAAGTTGAGATTTTGGCCTTCTGATGTGCATATCTGACCTTAAGAAGCATTTCAGTGAAATCAGCATCAAAAGTTGAGTCGTTTAGAGAAGTTTAGATTTTGGTATTCTGAAGTGCTTATCTCACTGAAATAAGCACTTCAGTGAAATCAGCATCAAAAGTTGAATGGTTTAGTGAAGTTTTGATTTTGGTCTTCTGAAGTGCTTATCTCGCTGAAATAAGCACTTCAGTGAACTCAGCATCAAAAGATGTGTGGTTTTGTGATGTTGTGATTTTGGCCTTCTGAAGTGCTTATCTGACTGAAATAACCTCTTCAATGAACCCAGCATCGAAAGTTGAGTGTTTTGGTGAAGTTTAGATTTAGGTCTTCTGAAGTGATTATCTCACTGAAATAAGCATTTGGGTAAATCCAGGATCGAAATTTGGGTGTTTTTGTGGAGTTGAGATTTTGGCCTTCTGAAGTGCTCAACTGACTGAAAGAAACATTTCAGTGAAACCAGCATCAAAAGTTGAGTCGTTTGTTGAGGTTGGGAATTTGGCATTCTGAAGTGCTTATCTCGCTGAAATAAGCACTGCAGTGAGCCCAGCATCGAAAGATGAGTGGTTTTGTGAAGTTGAGATTTAGGCATTCTGAGTTGCTTATGTCACTGAAATAAGCATTTGTGTAAATCCAGGATCGAAAATTGGGTGGTTTGGTGAAGTTTAGATTTTGGCCTTCTGAAGTGCATATCTGTCTGAAAGAAGCATTTCAGTGAAATCAGCATCAAAAGTTGAGTCGTTTTGTGAAGTTTAGATTTTGGCCTTCTGAAGTGCTTATCTCACTGAAATAAGCACTTCTATGAACGCAGCATCAAAAGTTGATTGGTTTGGTGAAGTTTCGATTTTGGTCTTCTGAAGTGCAAATCTCACTGAAATAAGAACTTCAGTGAACCCAGCATCGAAAGTTGCGTGGTTTGGAGAAGTTTCGATTTTGGTCTTCTGAAGTGCTTATCTCTCTGAAATAAACATTTGTGTAAATCCAGGATCGAAAGTTGAGTGGTTTAGTGAAGTTGACATTTTGGCCTTCTGATGTGCATATCTGACTGAAAGAAGCATTTCAGTGAAATCAGCATGAAAAGTGGAGTCGTTTGGTGAGGTTGGGATTTTGGCGTAGTGAAGTGCTTATCTCTCTGAAAGAAGCACTTCAGTGAACGCAGCATCGAAAGTTGATTGGTTTGGTGAAGTTTAGATTTTGGTCTTCTGAAGTGCTTCTCTCACTAAAATAAGCATTTGGGTAAATCCAGGATCGAAAGTTGGGTCGTTTGGTGAAGTTTAGATTATGGCTTTCTGATGTGCATATCTGACTGAAAGAAGCATTTCAGTGAAGTCAGCATCAAAAGTTGAGTCGTTTAGTGAAGTTTAGATTTTGGCCTTCTGAAGTGCTTATCTGACTGAAATAAGCAATTCAGTGAAACAAGCATCAAAATTTGAGTCGTTTGGTGAGGTTGGGATTTTGGCATTCTGAAGTGCTGATCTCGCTGAAATAAGCACTTCAGTGAACTGAGCATCGAAAGATGTTTGGTTTTGTGAAGTTGTGATTTTGGCCTTCTGAAGTGCTTATCTGAATGAAATACGCTCTTCAAAGAACCCAGCATCATAAGTTTTTTGGTTTGTTGAAGATGTGATTTTGGACTTCTGAAGTGCTTATCTCACTGAAATAAGCAATTCAGTGAACCCAGCATCATAAGTTTTTTGGTTTGGTGAAGTTTAGATTTTGTTCTTCTGAAGTGCATATCTGACTGAAAGAAGCATTTCAGTGAAATCAGCATCAAAAGTTGAGTCGTTTTGTGAAGTTTAGATTTTGGCCATCTGAAGTGCTTATCTCACTGAAACAAGCACTTCTATGAACGCAGCATCAAAAGTTGATTCGTTTGGTGAAGTTTCGATTTTGGTCTTCTGAAGTGCAAATCACACTGAAATAAGCGTTTCAGTGAACACAGCATCGAAAGTTGAGTGGTTTGGTGAAGTTTAGATTTTGGTCTTCTGAAGTGCAAATCACACTGAAATAAGCGTTTCAGTGAACACAGCATCGAAAGTTGAGTGGTTTGGTGAAGTTTAGATTTTGGTCTTCTGAAGTGCTTATCTCACTGAAATAAACATTTGTGTCAATCCAGGGTCGAAAGTTGGGTGGTTTGGTGAAGATGACATTTTGGCCTTCTGATGTGCATATCTGACTTGAAAGAAGCATTTCAGTGAAATCAGCATCAAAAGTGGAGTCGTTGGTGAGGTTGGGATTTTGTTTTAGTGAAGTGCTTATCTCTCTGAAATAAGCACTTCAGTGAACCCAGCATCGAAAGTTGAGTGGTTTGGTGAAGTTTAGATTTTGGTCTTCTGAAGTGCTTCTCTCACGAAAATAAGCATTTGCGTAAATCCAGGATCGAAATTTGGGTGGTTTGATGAAGTTGAGATTTTGGCCTTCTGAAGTGCTCAACTGACTGAAAGAAGCATTTCAGTGAAACCAGCATCAAAAGTTGAGTCGTTTGGTGAGGTTGGGAATTTGGCATTCTGAAGTGCTTATCTCGCTGAAATATTCACAGCAGTGAGCCCAGCATCGAAAGATGAGTGTTTTTGTGAAGTTGAGATTTTGGCCTTCTGAAGTGCTTATCTCACTGAAATAAGCATTTGAGTAAATCCAGGATCGAAAGTTGGGTGGTTTGGTGAAGTTGAGATTTTGGCCTTCTGATGTGCATATCTGACTGAAAGAAGCTTTTCAGTGAAATCAGCATCAAAAGTGGAGTCGTTTCGTGAAGTTTAGATTTTGGCCTTCTGAAGTACTTATCTCGTTGAAATAAACACTTCAGTGAACTCAGCATCGAAAGATGTGTGGTTTTGTGAAGTTGTGATTTTGGCCTTCTGAAGTACTTATCTGAATGAAATGCGCTCTTCAGTGAACCCAGCTTCATAAGTTTTATGGTTTGGTGAAGATGTGATTTTGGACTTCTGAAGTGCTTATCTCACTGAAATAAGCAATTCAGTGAACGCAGCAACAAAAGTTGAGTGGTTTGGTGAAGTTTAGATTTTGGTCTTCTGAAGTGCTTATCTCACTGAAATAAGCACTTCAGTGAACCCAGCGTCGAAAGTTGAGTGGTTTGGTGAAGTTTAGATTTTGGTCTTCTGAAGTGCTTATCTCACTGAAATAAACATTTGTGTAAATCCAGGATCGAAAGTTGGGTGGTTTGGTGAAGTTGAGATTTTTGCCTTCTGATGTGCATATCTGATTGAAAGTAGCATTTCAGTAAAATCAGCATCAAAAGTGGAGTCGTTTGGTGAGGTTGGGATATTGGTGTAGTGAAATGCTTATCTCTCTGAAATAAGCACTTCAGTGAATCCAGCATCGAAAGTTGAGTGGTTTGGTGAAGTTTAGATTTTGGTCTTCTGAAGTGCTTCTCTCACTAAAATAAGCATTTGGGTAAATCCAGGATCGAAAGTTGGGTGGTTTGGTGAAGTTTAGATTTTGGCCTTCTGATGTGCATATCTGAATGAAAGAAGCATTTCAGTGAAATCAGCATCAAAAGTTGAGTCGTTTAGTGAAGTTTAGATTTTGGCCTTCTGAAGTGCTTATCTGACTGAAATAAGCAATTCAGTGAAACGAGCATCAAACGTTGAGTCGTTTGGTGAGGTTGGGATTTTGGCATTCTGAAGTGCTGATCTCGCTGAAATAAGCACTTCAGTGAACTGAGCATCGAAAGATGTTTGGTTTTGTGAAGTTGTGATTTTGGCCTTCTGAAGTGCTTATCTGAATGAAATACGCTCTTCAAAGAACCCAGCATCATAAGTTTTTTGGTTTGTTGAAGATGTGATTTTGGACTTCTGAAGTGCTTATCTCACTGAAATAAGCAATTCAGTGAACCCAGCATCATAAGTTTTTTGGTTTGGTGAAGTTTAGATTTTGTTCTTCTGAAGTGCATATCTGACTGAAAGAAGCATTTCAGTGAAATCAGCATCAAAAGTTGAGTCGTTTTGTGAAGTTTAGATTTTGGCCATCTGAAGTGCTTATCTCACTGAAACAAGCACTTCTATGAACGCAGCATCAAAAGTTGATTGGTTTGGTGAAGTTTCGATTTTGGTCTTCTGAAGTGCAAATCACACTGAAATAATAAGCACTTCAGTGAACCCAGCATCGAAAGTTGAGTGGTTTGGTGAAGTTTAGATTTTGGTCTTCTGAAGTGCTTATCTCACTGAAATAAACATTTGTGTCAATCCAGGATCGAAAGTTGGGTGGTTTGGTGAAGATGACATTTTGGCCTTCTGATGTGCATATCTGACTTGAAAGAAGCATTTCAGTGAAATCAGCATCAAAAGTGGAGTCGTTGGTGAGGTTGGGATTTTGGCGTAGTGAAGTTCTGATCTCTCTGAAATAAGCACTTCAGTGAACGCAGCATCGAAAGTTGAGTGGTTTGGTGAAGTTTAGATTTTGGTCTTCTGAAGTGCTTATCTCACTGAAATAAGCATTTGGGTAAATCCAGGATCGAAAGTTGGGTGGTTTGGTGAAGGTGAGATTTTGGCCTTCTGATGTGCATATCTGACTGTAAGAAGCATTTCAGTGAAATCAGCATCAAAAGTTGAGTCGTTTAGAGAAGTTTAGATTTTGGTATTCTGAAGTGCTTATCTCACTGAAATAAGCACTTCAGTGAAATCAGCATCAAAAGTTGAATGGTTTAGTGAAGTTTTGATTTTGGTCTTCTGAAGTGCTTATCTCGCTGAAATAAGCACTTCAGTGAACTCAGCATCAAAAGATGTGTGGTTTTGTGATGTTGTGATTTTGGCCTTCTGAAGTGCTTATCTGACTGAAATAACCTCTTCAATGAACCCAGCATCGAAAGTTGAGTGTTTTGGTGAAGTTTAGATTTAGGTCTTCTGAAGTGATTATCTCACTGAAATAAGCATTTGGGTAAATCCAGGATCGAAATTTGGGTGTTTTTGTGAAGTTGAGATTTTGGCCTTCTGAAGTGCTCAACTGACTGAAAGAAGCATTTCAGTGAAACCAGCATCAAAAGTTGAGTCGTTTGTTGAGGTTGGGAATTTGGCATTCTGAAGTGCTTAACTCGCTGAAATAAGCACTGCAGTGAGCCCAGCATCGAAAGATGAGTGGTTTTGTGAAGTTGAGATTTAGGCATTCTGAGTTGCTTATGTCAATGAAATAAGCATTTGTGTAAATCCAGGATCGAAAATTGGGTGGTTTGGTGAAGTTTAGATTTTGGCCTTCTGAAGTGCATATCTGTCTGAAAGAAGCATTTCAGTGAAATCAGCATCAAAAGTTGAGTCGTTTTGTGAAGTTTAGATTTTGGCCTTCTGAAGTGCTTATCTCACTGAAATAAGCACTTCTATGAACGCAGCATCAAAAGTTGATTGGTTTGGTGAAGTTTCGATTTTGGTCTTCTGAAGTGCAAATCTCACTGAAATAAGAACTTCAGTGAACCCAGCATCGAAAGTTGCGTGGTTTGGAGAAGTTTAGATTTTGGTCTTCTGAAGTGCTTATCTCTCTGAAATAAACATTTGTGTAAATCCAGGATCGAAAGTTGGGTGGTTTAGTGAAGTTGACATTTTGGCCTTCTGATCTGCATATCTGACTGAAAGAAGCATTTCAGTGAAATCAGCATGAAAAGTGGAGTCGTTTGGTGAGGTTGGGATTTTGGCGTAGTGAAGTGCTTATCTCTCTGAAAGAAGCACTTCAGTGAACGCAGCATCGAAAGTTGATTGGTTTGGTGAAGTTTAGATTTAGGTCTTCTGAAGTGCTTGTCTCACTGAAATAAGCATTTGGGTAAATCCAGGATCGAAAGTTGGTTCGTTTGGTGAAGTTTAGATTTTTGCCTTCTGAAGTGCTTATCTGACTGAAATAACCTCTTCAGTGAACCCAGCATCGAAAGTTGAGTGGTTTGGTGAAGTTTAGATTTAGGTCTTCTGAAGTGCTTGTCTCACTGAAATAAGCATTTGGGTAAATCCAGGATCGAAATTTGGGTGGTTTTGTGAAGTTGAGATTTTGGCCTTCTGAAGTGCTCAACTGACTGAAAGAAGCATTTCAGTGAAACCAGCATCAAAAGTTGAGTCGTTTGGTCAGGTTGGGAATTTGGCATTCTGAAGTGCTTATCTCGCTGAAATATTCACTGCAGTGAGCCCAGCATCGAAAGATGAGTGTTTTTGTGAAGTTGAGATTTTGGCCTTCTGAAGTGCTTATCTCACTGAAATAAGCATTTGTGTAAATCCAGGATCGAAAATTGGGTGGTTTGGTGAAGTTTAGATTTTGGCCTTCTGAAGTGCTTATCTGACTGAAAGAAGCACTTCAGTGAAACCAGCATCAAAAGTTGAGTTTTTGGTGAAGTTGGGATTTTGGCATTCTGAAGTGCTTCTGTCGCTGAAATAAGCACTTCAGTGAAACCAGCATCAATAGTTGAATGGTTTGGTGAAGTTTGATTTTGGTCTTCTGAAGTGCTTATCTCGTTGAAATAAGCACTTCAGTGAACTCAGCATCAAAAGATGTGTGGTTTTGTGAAGTTTAGATTTTTGCCTTCTGAAGTGCTTATCTGACTGAAATAACCTCTTCAGTGAACCCAGCATCGAAAGTTGAGTGGTTTGGTGAAGTTTAGATTTAGGTCTTCTGAAGTGCTTATCTCACTGAAATAAGCACTTCAGTGAACCCAGCGTCGAAAGTTGAGTGGTTTGGTGAAGTTTAGATTTTGGTCTTCTGAAGTGCTTATCTCACTGAAATAAACATTTGTGTAAATCCAGGATCGAAAGTTGGGTGGTTTGGTGAAGTTGAGATTTTGGCCTTCTGATGTGCATATCTGACTGAAAGAAGCTTTTCAGTGAAATCAGCATCAAAAGTTGAGTCGTTTCGTGAAGTTTAGATTTTGGCCTTCTGAAGTACTTATCTCGTTGAAATAAACACTTCAGTGAACTAAGCATCGAAAGATGTGTGGTTTTGTGAAGTTGTGATTTTGGCCTTCTGAAGTACTTATCTGAATGAAATGCGCTCTTCAGTGAACCCAGCTTCATAAGTTTTATGGTTTGGTGAAGATGTGATTTTGGACTTCTGAAGTGCTTATCTCACTGAAATAAGCAATTCAGTGAACGCAGCAACAAAAGTTGAGTGGTTTGGTGAAGTTTAGATTTTTGTCTTCTGAAGTGCTTATCTCACTGAAATAAGCATTTGGGTAAATCCAGGATCGAAAGTTGGGTGGTTTGGTGAAGTTGAGATTTTGGCCTTTGATGTGCATATCTGACTGTAAGAAGCATTTCAGTGAAATCAGCATCAAAAGTTGAGTCGTTTAGAGAAGTTTAGATTTTGGTATTCTGAAGTGCTTATCTCACTGAAATAAGCACTTCAGTGAAATCAGCATCAAAAGTTGAATGGTTTAGTGAAGTTTTGATTTTGGTCTTCTGAAGTGCTTATCTCGCTGAAATAAGCACGTCAGTGATCTCAGCATCAAAAGATGTGTGGTTTTGTGATGTTGTGATTTTGGCCTTCTGAAGTGCTTATCTGACTGAAATAACCTCTTCAATGAACCCAGCATCGAAAGTTGAGTGTTTTGGTGAAGTTTAGATTTAGGTCTTCTGAAGTGATTATCTCACTGAAATAAGCATTTGGGTAAATCCAGGATCGAAATTTGGGTGTTTTTGTGAAGTTGAGATTTTGGCCTTCTGAAGTGCATATCTCACTGAAATAAGCAATTCAGTGAACCCAGCATCATAAGTTTTTTGGTTTGGTGAAGTTTAGATTTTGTTCTTCTGAAGTGCATATCTGACTGAAAGAAGCATTTCAGTGAAATCAGCATCAAAAGTTGAGTCGTTTTGTGAAGTTTAGATTTTGGCCATCTGAAGTGCTTATCTCACTGAAACAAGCACTTCTATGAACGCAGCATCAAAAGTTGATTGGTTTGGTGAAGTTTCGATTTTGGTCTTCTGAAGTGCAAATCACACTGAAATAAGCGTTTCAGTGAACACAGCATCGAAAGTTGAGTGGTTTGGTGAAGTTTAGATTTTGGTCTTCTGAAGTGCAAATCACACTGAAATAAGCGTTTCAGTGAACACAGCATCGAAAGTTGAGTGGTTTGGTGAAGTTTAGATTTTGGTCTTCTGAAGTGCTTATCTCACTGAAATAAACGTTTGTGTCAATCCAGGGTCGAAAGTTGGGTGGTTTGGTGAAGATGACATTTTGGCCTTCTGATGTGCATATCTGACTTGAAAGAAGCATTTCAGTGAAATCAGCATCAAAAGTGGAGTCGTTGGTGAGGTTGGGATTTTGTTTTAGTGAAGTGCTTATCTCTCTGAAATAAGCACTTCAGTGAACCCAGCATCGAAAGTTGAGTGGTTTGGTGAAGTTTAGATTTTGGTCTTCTGAAGTGCTTCTCTCACGAAAATAAGCATTTGCGTAAATCCAGGATCGAAATTTGGGTGGTTTGATGAAGTTGAGATTTTGGCCTTCTGAAGTGCTCAACTGACTGAAAGAAGCATTTCAGTGAAACCAGCATCAAAAGTTGAGTCGTTTGGTGAGGTTGGGAATTTGGCATTCTGAAGTGCTTATCTCGCTGAAATATTCACAGCAGTGAGCCCAGCATCGAAAGATGAGTGTTTTTGTGAAGTTGAGATTTTGGCCTTCTGAAGTGCTTATCTCACTGAAATAAGCATTTGTGTAAATCCAGGATCGAAAGTTGGGTGGTTTGGTGAAGTTGAGATTTTGGCCTTCTGATGTGCATATCTGACTGAAAGAAGCTTTTCAGTGAAATCAGCATCAAAAGTGGAGTCGTTTCGTGAAGTTTAGATTTTGACCTTCTGAAGTACTTATCTCGTTGAAATAAACACTTCAGTGAACTCAGCATCGAAAGATGTGTGGTTTTGTGAAGTTGTGATTTTGGCCTTCTGAAGTACTTATCTGAATGAAATGCGCTCTTCAGTGAACCCAGCTTCATAAGTTTTATGGTTTGGTGAAGATGTGATTTTGGACTTCTGAAGTGCTTATCTCACTGAAATAAGCAATTCAGTGAACGCAGCAACAAAAGTTGAGTGGTTTGTGAAGTTTAGATTTTGGTCTTCTGAAGTGCTTATCTCACTGAAATAAGCACTTCAGTGAACCCAGCGTCGAAAGTTGAGTGGTTTGGTGAAGTTTAGATTTTGGTCTTCTGAAGTGCTTATCTCACTGAAATAAACATTTGTGTAAATCCAGGATCGAAAGTTGGGTGGTTTGGTGAAGTTGAGATTTTTGCCTTCTGATGTGCATATCTGACTGAAAGAAGCATTTCAGTAAAATCAGCATCAAATGTGGAGTCGTTTGGTGAGGTTGGGATTTTGGCGTAGTGAAATGCTTATCTCTCTGAAATAAGCACTTCAGTGAATCCAGCATCGAAAGTTGAGTGGTTTGGTGAAGTTTAGATTTTGGTCTTCTGAAGTGATTATCTCACTGAAATAAGTTCTTGGGTAAATCCAGGATCGAAAGTTGGGTGGTTTGGTGAAGTTGAGATTTTGGCCTTCTGATGTGCATATCTGACTGTAAGAAGCATTTCAGTGAAATCAGCATCAAAAGTTGAGTCGTTTAGAGAAGTTTAGATTTTGGTATTCTGAAGTGCTTATCTCACTGAAATAAGCACTTCAGTGACCTCAGCATCAAAAGATGTGTGGTTTTGTGATGTTGTGATTTTGGCCTTCTGAAGTGCTTATCTGACTGAAATAACCTCTTCAATGAACCCAGCATCGAAAGTTGAGTGTTTTGGTGAAGTTTAGATTTAGGTCTTCTGAAGTGATTATCTCACTGAAATAAGCATTTGGGTAAATCCAGGATCGAAATTTGGGTGTTTTTGTGGAGTTGAGATTTTGGCCTTCTGAAGTGCTCAACTGACTGAAAGAAACATTTCAGTGAAACCAGCATCAAAAGTTGAGTCGTTTTGTTGAGGTTGGGAATTTGGCATTCTGAAGTGCTTATCTCGCTGAAATAAGCACTGCAGTGAGCCCAGCATCGAAAGATGAGTGGTTTTGTGAAGTTGAGATTTAGGCATTCTGAGTTGCTTATGTCACTGAAATAAGCATTTGTGTAAATCCAGGATCGAAAATTGGGTGGTTTGGTGAAGTTTAGATTTTGGCCTTCTGAAGTGCATATCTGTCTGAAAGAAGCATTTCAGTGAAATCAGCATCAAAAGTTGAGTCGTTTTGTGAAGTTTAGATTTTGGCCTTCTGAAGTGCTTATCTCACTGAAATAAGCACTTCTATGAACGCAGCATCAAAAGTTGATTGGTTTGGTGAAGTTTCGATTTTGGTCTTCTGAAGTGCAAATCTCACTGAAATAAGAACTTCAGTGAACCCAGCATCGAAAGTTGCGTGGTTTGGAGAAGTTTCGATTTTGGTCTTCTGAAGTGCTTATCTCTCTGAAATAAACATTTGTGTAAATCCAGGATCGAAAGTTGGGTGGTTTAGTGAAGTTGACATTTTGGCCTTCTGATGTGCATATCTGACTGAAAGAAGCATTTCAGTGAAATCAGCATGAAAAGTGGAGTCGTTTGGTGAGGTTGGGATTTTGGCGTAGTGAAGTGCTTATCTCTCTGAAATAAGCACTTCAGTGAACGCAGCATCGAAAGTTGATTGGTTTGGTGAAGTTTAGATTTTGGTCTTCTGAAGTGCTTCACTCACTAAAATAAGCATTTGGGTAAATCCAGGATCGAAAGTTGGGTCGTTTGGTGAAGTTTAGATTATGGCTTTCTGATGTGCATATCTGACTGAAAGAAGCATTTCAGTGAAGTCAGCATCAAAAGTTGAGTCGTTTAGTGAAGTTTAGATTTTGGCCTTCTGAAGTGCTTATCTGACTGAAATAAGCAATTCAGTGAAACGAGCATCAAAATTTGAGTCGTTTGGTGAGGTTGGGATTTTGGCATTCTGAAGTGCTGATCTCGCAGAAATAAGCACTTCAGTGAACTGAGCATCGAAAGATGTTTGGTTTTGTGAAGTTGTGATTTTGGCCTTCTGAAGTGCTTATCTGAATGAAATACGCTCTTCAAAGAACCCAGCATCATAAGTTTTTTGGTTTGTTGAAGATGTGATTTTGGACTTCTGAAGTGCTTATCTCACTGAAATAAGCAATTCAGTGAACCCAGCATCATAAGTTTTTTGGTTTGGTGAAGTTTAGATTTTGTTCTTCTGAAGTGCATATCTGACTGAAAGAAGCATTTCAGTGAAATCAGCATCAAAAGTTGAGTCGTTTTGTGAAGTTTAGATTTTGGCCATCTGAAGTGCTTATCTCACTGAAACAAGCACTTCTATGAACGCAGCATCAAAAGTTGATTGGTTTGGTGAAGTTTCGATTTTGGTCTTCTGAAGTGCAAATCACACTGAAATAAGCGTTTCAGTGAACACAGCATCGAAAGTTGAGTGGTTTGGTGAAGTTTAGATTTTGGTCTTCTGAAGTGCAAATCACACTGAAATAAGCGTTTCAGTGAACACAGCATCGAAAGTTGAGTGGTTTGGTGAAGTTTAGATTTTGGTCTTCTGAAGTGCTTATCTCACTGAAATAAACATTTGTGTCAATCCAGGGTCGAAAGTTGGGTGGTTTGGTGAAGATGACATTTTGGCCTTCTGATGTGCATATCTGACTTGAAAGAAGCATTTCAGTGAAATCAGCATCAAAAGTGGAGTCGTTGGTGAGGTTGGGATTTTGTTTTAGTGAAGTGCTTATCTCTCTGAAATAAGCACTTCAGTGAACCCAGCATCGAAAGTTGAGTGGTTTGGTGAAGTTTAGATTTTGGTCTTCTGAAGTGCTTCTCTCACGAAAATAAGCATTTGCGTAAATCCAGGATCGAAATTTGGGTGGTTTGATGAAGTTGAGATTTTGGCCTTCTGAAGTGCTCAACTGACTGAAAGAAGCATTTCAGTGAAACCAGCATCAAAAGTTGAGTCGTTTGGTGAGGTTGGGAATTTGGCATTCTGAAGTGCTTATCTCGCTGAAATATTCACAGCAGTGAGCCCAGCATCGAAAGATGAGTGTTTTTGTGAAGTTGAGATTTTGGCCTTCTGAAGTGCTTATCTCACTGAAATAAGCATTTGAGTAAATCCAGGATCGAAAGTTGGGTGGTTTGGTGAAGTTGAGATTTTGGCCTTCTGATGTGCATATCTGACTGAAAGAAGCTTTTCAGTGAAATCAGCATCAAAAGTGGAGTCGTTTCGTGAAGTTTAGATTTTGGCCTTCTGAAGTACTTATCTCGTTGAAATAAACACTTCAGTGAACTCAGCATCGAAAGATGTGTGGTTTTGTGAAGTTGTGATTTTGGCCTTCTGAAGTACTTATCTGAATGAAATGCGCTCTTCAGTGAACCCAGCTTCATAAGTTTTATGGTTTGGTGAAGATGTGATTTTGGACTTCTGAAGTGCTTATCTCACTGAAATAAGCAATTCAGTGAACGCAGCAACAAAAGTTGAGTGGTTTGGTGAAGTTTAGATTTTGGTCTTCTGAAGTGCTTATCTCACTGAAATAAGCACTTCAGTGAACCCAGCGTCGAAAGTTGAGTGGTTTGGTGAAGTTTAGATTTTGGTCTTCTGAAGTGCTTATCTCACTGAAATAAACATTTGTGTAAATCCAGGATCGAAAGTTGGGTGGTTTGGTGAAGTTGAGATTTTTGCCTTCTGATGTGCATATCTGATTGAAAGAAGCATTTCAGTAAAATCAGCATCAAAAGTGGAGTCGTTTGGTGAGGTTGGGATATTGGTGTAGTGAAATGCTTATCTCTCTGAAATAAGCACTTCAGTGAATCCAGCATCGAAAGTTGAGTGGTTTGGTGAAGTTTAGATTTTGGTCTTCTGAAGTGCTTCTCTCACTAAAATAAGCATTTGGGTAAATCCAGGATCGAAAGTTGGGTGGTTTGGTGAAGTTTAGATTTTGGCCTTCTGATGTGCATATCTGAATGAAAGAAGCATTTCAGTGAAATCAGCATCAAAAGTTGAGTCGTTTAGTGAAGTTTAGATTTTGGCCTTCTGAAGTGCTTATCTGACTGAAATAAGCAATTCAGTGAAACGAGCATCAAACGTTGAGTCGTTTGGTGAGGTTGGGATTTTGGCATTCTGAAGTGCTGATCTCGCTGAAATAAGCACTTCAGTGAACTGAGCATCGAAAGATGTTTGGTTTTGTGAAGTTGTGATTTTGGCCTTCTGAAGTGCTTATCTGAATGAAATACGCTCTTCAAAGAACCCAGCATCATAAGTTTTTTGGTTTGTTGAAGATGTGATTTTGGACTGCTGAAGTGCTTATCTCACTGAAATAAGCAATTCAGTGAACCCAGCATCATAAGTTTTTTGGTTTGGTGAAGTTTAGATTTTGTTCTGATGAAGTGCATATCTGACTGAAAGAAGCATTTCAGTGAAATCAGCATCAAAAGTTGAGTCGTTTTGTGAAGTTTAGATTTTGGCCATCTGAAGTGCTTATCTCACTGAAACAAGCACTTCTATGAACGCAGCATCAAAAGTTGAGTGGTTTGGTGAAGTTTCGATTTTGGTCTTCTGAAGTGCAAATCACACTGAAATAATAAGCACTTCAGTGAACCCAGCATCGAAAGTTGAGTGGTTTGGTGAAGTTTAGATTTTGGTCTTCTGAAGTGCTTATCTCACTGAAATAAACATTTGTGTCAATCCAGGATCGAAAGTTGGGTGGTTTGGTGAAGATGACATTTTGGCCTTCTGATGTGCATATCTGACTTAAAAGAAGCATTTCAGTGAAATCAGCATCAAAAGTGGAGTCGTTGGTGAGGTTGGGATTTTGGCGTAGTGAAGTTCTGATCTCTCTGAAATAAGCACTTCAGTGAACGCAGCATCGAAAGTTGAGTGGTTTGGTGAAGTTTAGATTTTGGTCTTCTGAAGTGCTTATCTCACTGAAATAAGCATTTGGGTAAATCCAGGATCGAAAGTTGGGTGGTTTGGTGAAGTTGAGATTTTGGCCTTCTGATGTGCATATCTGACTGTAAGAAGCATTTCAGTGAAATCAGCATCAAAAGTTGAGTCGTTTAGAGAAGTTTAGATTTTGGTATTCTGAAGTGCTTGTCTCACTGAAATAAGCACTTCAGTGAACCCAGCGTCGAAAGTTGAGTGGTTTGGTGAAGTTTAGATTTTGGTCTTCTGAAGTGCTTATCTGAATGAAATACGCTCTTCAAAGAACCCAGCATCATAAGTTTTTCGGTTTGTTGAAGATGTGATTTTGGACTTCTGAAGTGCTTATCTCACTGAAATAAGCAATTCAGTGAACCCAGCATCATAAGTTTTTTGGTTTGGTGAAGTTTAGATTTTGTTCTTCTGAAGTGCATATCTGACTGAAAGAAGCATTTCAGTGAAATCAGCATCAAAAGTTGAGTCGTTTTGTGAAGTTTAGATTTTGGCCATCTGAAGTGCTTATCTCACTGAAACAAGCACTTCTATGAACGCAGCATCAAAAGTTGATTGGTTTGGTGAAGTTTCGATTTTGGTCTTCTGAAGTGCAAATCACACTGAAATAAGCGTTTCAGTGAACACAGCATCGAAAGTTGAGTGGTTTGGTGAAGTTTAGATTTTGGTCTTCTGAAGTGCAAATCACACTGAAATAAGCGTTTCAGTGAACACAGCATCGAAAGTTGAGTGGTTTGGTGAAGTTTAGATTTTGGTCTTCTGAAGTGCTTATCTCACTGAAATAAACATTTGTGTCAATCCAGGGTCGAAAGTTGGGTGGTTTGGTGAAGATGACATTTTGGCCTTCTGATGTGCATATCTGACTTGAAAGAAGCATTTCAGTGAAATCAGCATCAAAAGTGGAGTCGTTGGTGAGGTTGGGATTTTGTTTTAGTGAAGTGCTTATCTCTCTGAAATAAGCACTTCAGTGAACCCAGCATCGAAAGTTGAGTGGTTTGGTGAAGTTTAGGTTTTGGTCTTCTGAAGTGCTTCTCTCACGAAAATAAGCATTTGCGTAAATCCAGGATCGAAATTTGGGTGGTTTGATGAAGTTGAGATTTTGGCCTTCTGAAGTGCTCAACTGACTGAAAGAAGCATTTCAGTGAAACCAGCATCAAAAGTTGAGTCGTTTGGTGAGGTTGGGAATTTGGCATTCTGAAGTGCTTATCTCGCTGAAATATTCACAGCAGTGAGCCCAGCATCGAAAGATGAGTGTTTTTGTGAAGTTGAGATTTTGGCCTTCTGAAGTGCTTATCTCACTGAAATAAGCATTTGAGTAAATCCAGGATCGAAAGTTGGGTGGTTTGGTGAAGTTGAGATTTTGGCCTTCTGATGTGCATATCTGACTGAAAGAAGCTTTTCAGTGAAATCAGCATCAAAAGTGGAGTCGTTTCGTGAAGTTTAGATTTTGGCCTTCTGAAGTACTTATCTCGTTGAAATAAACACTTCAGTGAACTCAGCATCGAAAGATGTGTGGTTTTGTGAAGTTGTGATTTTGGCCTTCTGAAGTACTTATCTGAATGAAATGCGCTCTTCAGTGAACCCAGCTTCATAAGTTTTATGGTTTGGTGAAGATGTGATTTTGGACTTCTGAAGTGCTTATCTCACTGAAATAAGCAATTCAGTGAACGCAGCAACAAAAGTTGAGTGGTTTGGTGAAGTTTAGATTTTGGTCTTCTGAAGTGCTTATCTCACTGAAATAAGCACTTCAGTGAACCCAGCGTCGAAAGTTGAGTGGTTTGGTGAAGTTTAGATTTTGGTCTTCTGAAGTGCTTATCTCACTGAAATAAACATTTGTGTAAATCCAGGATCGAAAGTTGGGTGGTTTGGTGAAGTTGAGATTTTTGCCTTCTGATGTGCATATCTGATTGAAAGAAGCATTTCAGTAAAATCAGCATCAAAAGTGGAGTCGTTTGGTGAGGTTGGGATATTGGTGTAGTGAAATGCTTATCTCTCTGAAATAAGCACTTCAGTGAATCCAGCATCGAAAGTTGAGTGGTTTGGTGAAGTTTAGATTTTGGTCTTCTGAAGTGCTTCTCTCACTAAAATAAGCATTTGGGTAAATCCAGGATCGAAAGTTGGGTGGTTTGGTGAAGTTTAGATTTTGGCCTTCTGATGTGCATATCTGAATGAAAGAAGCATTTCAGTGAAATCAGCATCAAAAGTTGAGTCGTTTAGTGAAGTTTAGATTTTGGCCTTCTGAAGTGCTTATCTGACTGAAATAAGCAATTCAGTGAAACGAGCATCAAACGTTGAGTCGTTTGGTGAGGTTGGGATTTTGGCATTCTGAAGTGCTGATCTCGCTGAAATAAGCACTTCAGTGAACTGAGCATCGAAAGATGTTTGGTTTTGTGAAGTTGTGATTTTGGCCTTCTGAAGTGCTTATCTGAATGAAATACGCTCTTCAAAGAACCCAGCATCATAAGTTTTTTGGTTTGTTGAAGATGTGATTTTGGACTGCTGAAGTGCTTATCTCACTGAAATAAGCAATTCAGTGAACCCAGCATCATAAGTTTTTTGGTTTGGTGAAGTTTAGATTTTGTTCTGATGAAGTGCATATCTGACTGAAAGAAGCATTTCAGTGAAATCAGCATCAAAAGTTGAGTCGTTTTGTGAAGTTTAGATTTTGGCCATCTGAAGTGCTTATCTCACTGAAACAAGCACTTCTATGAACGCAGCATCAAAAGTTGATTGGTTTGGTGAAGTTTCGATTTTGGTCTTCTGAAGTGCAAATCACACTGAAATAATAAGCACTTCAGTGAACCCAGCATCGAAAGTTGAGTGGTTTGGTGAAGTTTAGATTTTGGTCTTCTGAAGTGCTTATCTCACTGAAATAAACATTTGTGTCAATCCAGGATCGAAAGTTGGGTGGTTTGGTGAAGATGACATTTTGGCCTTCTGATGTGCATATCTGACTTGAAAGAAGCATTTCAGTGAAATCAGCATCAAAAGTGGAGTCGTTGGTGAGGTTGGGATTTTGGCGTCGTGAAGTTCTGATCTCTCTGAAATAAGCACTTCAGTGAACGCAGCATCGAAAGTTGAGTGGTTTGGTGAAGTTTAGATTTTGGTCTTCTGAAGTGCTTATCTCACTGAAATAAGCATTTGGGTAAATCCAGGATCGAAATTTGGGTGGTTTGGTGAAGTTGAGATTTTGGCCTTCTGATGTGCATATCTGACTGTAAGAAGCATTTCAGTGAAATCAGCATCAAAAGTTGAGTCGTTTAGAGAAGTTTAGATTTTGGTATTCTGAAGTGCTTGTCTCACTGAAATAAGCACTTCAGTGAACCCAGCGTCGAAAGTTGAGTGGTTTGGTGAAGTTTAGATTTTGGTCTTCTGAAGTGCTTATCTCACTGAAATAAACATTTGTGTAAATCCAGGATCGAAAGTTGGGTGGTTTGGTGAAGTTGAGATTTTTGCCTTCTGATGTGCATATCTGATTGAAAGAAGCATTTCAGTAAAATCAGCATCAAAAGTGGAGTCGTTTGGTGAGGTTGGGATTTTGGCGTAGTGAAATGCTTTTCTCTCTGAAATAAGCACTTCAGTGAATCCAGCATCGAAAGTTGAGTGGTTTGGTGAAGTTTAGATTTTGGTCTTCTGAAGTGCTTATCTCACTGAAATAAGCTCTTGGGTAAATCCAGGATCGAAAGTTGGGTGGTTTGGTGAAGTTGAGATTTTGGCCTTCTGATGTGCATATCTGACTGTAAGAAGCATTTCAGTGAAATCAGCATCAAAATTTGAGTCGTTTAGAGAAGTTTAGATTTTGGTATTCTGAAGTGCTTATCTCACTGAAATAAGCACTTCAGTGAACTCAGCATCAAAAGATGTGTGGTTTTGTGATGTTGTGATTTTGGCCTTCTGAAGTGCTTATCTGACTGAAATAACCTCTTCAATGAACCCAGCATCGAAAGTTGAGTGTTTTGGTGAAGTTTAGATTTAGGTCTTCTGAAGTGATTATCTCACTGAAATAAGCATTTGGGTAAATCCAGGATCGAAATTTGGGTGTTTTTGTGGAGTTGAGATTTTGGCCTTCTGAAGTGCTCAACTGACTGAAAGAAACATTTCAGTGAAACCAGCATCAAAAGTTGAGTCGTTTGTTGAGGTTGGGAATTTGGCATTCTGAAGTGCTTATCTCGCTGAAATAAGCACTGCAGTGAGCCCAGCATCGAAAGATGAGTGGTTTTGTGAAGTTGAGATTTAGGCATTCTGAGTTGCTTATGTCACTGAAATAAGCATTTGTGTAAATCCAGGATCGAAAATTGGGTGGTTTGGTGAAGTTTAGATTTTGGCCTTCTGAAGTGCATATCTGTCTGAAAGAAGCATTTCAGTGAAATCAGCATCAAAAGTTGAGTCGTTTTGTGAAGTTTAGATTTTGGCCTTCTGAAGTGCTTATCTCACTGAAATAAGAACTTCAGTGAACCCAGCATCGAAAGTTGCGTGGTTTGGAGAAGTTTCGATTTTGGTCTTCTGAAGTGCTTATCTCTCTGAAATAAACATTTGTGTAAATCCAGGATCGAAAGTTGGGTGGTTTAGTGAAGTTGACATTTTGGCCTTCTGATGTGCATATCTGACTGAAAGAAGCATTTCAGTGAAATCAGCATGAAAAGTGGAGTCGTTTGGTGAGGTTGGGATTTTGGCGTAGTGAAGTGCTTATCTCTCTGAAATAAGCACTTCAGTGAACGCAGCATCGAAAGTTGATTGGTTTGGTGAAGTTTAGATTTTGGTCTTCTGAAGTGCTTCTCTCACTAAAATAAGCATTTGGGTAAATCCAGGATCGAAAGTTGGGTCGTTTGGTGAAGTTTAGATTATGGCTTTCTGATGTGCATATCTGACTGAAAGAAGCATTTCAGTGAAGTCAGCATCAAAAGTTGAGTCGTTTAGTGAAGTTTAGATTTTGGCCTTCTGAAGTGCTTATCTGACTGAAATAAGCAATTCAGTGAAACGAGCATCAAAATTTGAGTCGTTTGGTGAGGTTGGGATTTTGGCATTCTGAAGTGCTGATCTCGCAGAAATAAGCACTTCAGTGAACTGAGCATCGAAAGATGTTTGGTTTTGTGAAGTTGTGATTTTGGCCTTCTGAAGTGCTTATCTGAATGAAATACGCTCTTCAAAGAACCCAGCATCATAAGTTTTTTGGTTTGTTGAAGATGTGATTTTGGACTTCTGAAGTGCTTATCTCACTGAAATAAGCAATTCAGTGAACCCAGCATCATAAGTTTTTTGGTTTGGTGAAGTTTAGATTTTGTTCTTCTGAAGTGCATATCTGACTGAAAGAAGCATTTCAGTGAAATCAGCATCAAAAGTTGAGTCGTTTTGTGAAGTTTAGATTTTGGCCATCTGAAGTGCTTATCTCACTGAAACAAGCACTTCTATGAACGCAGCATCAAAAGTTGATTGGTTTGGTGAAGTTTCGATTTTGGTCTTCTGAAGTGCAAATCACACTGAAATAAGCGTTTCAGTGAACACAGCATCGAAAGTTGAGTGGTTTGGTGAAGTTTAGATTTTGGTCTTCTGAAGTGCAAATCACACTGAAATAAGCGTTTCAGTGAACACAGCATCGAAAGTTGAGTGGTTTGGTGAAGTTTAGATTTTGGACTTCTGAAGTGCTTATCTCACTGAAATAAACATTTGTGTCAATCCAGGGTCGAAAGTTGGGTGGTTTGGTGAAGATGACATTTTGGCCTTCTGATGTGCATATCTGACTTGAAAGAAGCATTTCAGTGAAATCAGCATCAAAAGTGGAGTCGTTGGTGAGGTTGGGATTTTGTTTTAGTGAAGTGCTTATCTCTCTGAAATAAGCACTTCAGTGAACCCAGCATCGAAAGTTGAGTGGTTTGGTGAAGTTTAGATTTTGGTCTTCTGAAGTGCTTCTCTCACGAAAATAAGCATTTGCGTAAATCCAGGATCGAAATTTGGGTGGTTTGATGAAGTTGAGATTTTGGCCTTCTGAAGTGCTCAACTGACTGAAAGAAGCATTTCAGTGAAACCAGCATCAAAAGTTGAGTCGTTTGGTGAGGTTGGGAATTTGGCATTCTGAAGTGCTTATCTCGCTGAAATATTCACAGCAGTGAGCCCAGCATCGAAAGATGAGTGTTTTTGTGAAGTTGAGATTTTGGCCTTCTGAAGTGCTTATCTCACTGAAATAAGCATTTGAGTAAATCCAGGATCGAAAGTTGGGTGGTTTGGTGAAGTTGAGATTTTGGCCTTCTGATGTGCATATCTGACTGAAAGAAGCTTTTCAGTGAAATCAGCATCAAAAGTGGAGTCGTTTCGTGAAGTTTAGATTTTGGCCTTCTGAAGTACTTATCTCGTTGAAATAAACACTTCAGTGAACTCAGCATCGAAAGATGTGTGGTTTTGTGAAGTTGTGATTTTGGCCTTCTGAAGTACTTATCTGAATGAAATGCGCTCTTCAGTGAACCCAGCTTCATAAGTTTTATGGTTTGGTGAAGATGTGATTTTGGACTTCTGAAGTGCTTATCTCACTGAAATAAGCAATTCAGTGAACGCAGCAACAAAAGTTGAGTGGTTTGGTGAAGTTTAGATTTTGGTCTTCTGAAGTGCTTATCTCACTGAAATAAGCACTTCAGTGAACCCAGCGTCGAAAGTTGAGTGGTTTGGTGAAGTTTAGATTTTGGTCTTCTGAAGTGCTTATCTCACTGAAATAAACATTTGTGTAAATCCAGGATCGAAAGTTGGGTGGTTTGGTGAAGTTGAGATTTTTGCCTTCTGATGTGCATATCTGATTGAAAGAAGCATTTCAGTAAAATCAGCATCAAAAGTGGAGTCGTTTGGTGAGGTTGGGATTTTGGCGTAGTGAAATGCTTATCTCTCTGAAATAAGCACTTCAGTGAATCCAGCATCGAAAGTTGAGTGGTTTGGTGAAGTTTAGATTTTGGTCTTCTGAAGTGCTTATCTCACTGAAATAAGCTCTTGGGTAAATCCAGGATCGAAAGTTGGGTGGTTTGGTGAAGTTGAGATTTTGGCCTTCTGATGTGCATATCTGACTGTAAGAAGCATTTCAGTGAAATCAGCATCAAAATTTGAGTCGTTTAGAGAAGTTTAGATTTTGGTATTCTGAAGTGCTTATCTCACTGAAATGAGCACTTCAGTGAAATCAGCATCAAAAGTTGAATGGTTTAGTGAAGTTTTGATTTTGGTCTTCTGAAGTGCTTATCTCGCTGAAATAAGCACTTCAGTGAACTCAGCATCAAAAGATGTGTGGTTTTGTGATGTTGTGATTTTGGCCTTCTGAAGTGCTTATCTGACTGAAATAACCTCTTCAATGAACCCAGCATCGAAAGTTGAGTGTTTTGGTGAAGTTTAGATTTAGGTCTTCTGAAGTGATTATCTCACTGAAATAAGCATTTGGGTAAATCCAGGATCGAAATTTGGGTGTTTTTGTGGAGTTGAGATTTTGGCCTTCTGAAGTGCTCAACTGACTGAAAGAAACATTTCAGTGAAACCAGCATCAAAAGTTGAGTCGTTTGTTGAGGTTGGGAATTTGGCATTCTGAAGTGCTTATCTCGCTGAAATAAGCACTGCAGTGAGCCCAGCATCGAAAGATGAGTGGTTTTGTGAAGTTGAGATTTAGGCATTCTGAGTTGCTTATGTCACTGAAATAAGCATTTGTGTAAATCCAGGATCGAAAATTGGGTGGTTTGGTGAAGTTTAGATTTTGGCCTTCTGAAGTGCATATCTGTCTGAAAGAAGCATTTCAGTGAAATCAGCATCAAAAGTTGAGTCGTTTTGTGAAGTTTAGATTTTGGCCTTCTGAAGTGCTTATCTCACTGAAATAAGCACTTCTATGAACGCAGCATCAAAAGTTGATTGGTTTGGTGAAGTTTCGATTTTGGTCTTCTGAAGTGCAAATCTCACTGAAATAAGAACTTCAGTGAACCCAGCATCGAAAGTTGCGTGGTTTGGAGAAGTTTCGATTTTGGTCTTCTGAAGTGCTTATCTCTCTGAAATAAACATTTGTGTAAATCCAGGATCGAAAGTTGGGTGGTTTAGTGAAGTTGACATTTTGGCCTTCTGATGTGCATATCTGACTGAAAGAAGCATTTCAGTGAAATCAGCATGAAAAGTGGAGTCGTTTGGTGAGGTTGGGATTTTGGCGTAGTGAAGTGCTTATCTCTCTGAAATAAGCACTTCAGTGAACGCAGCATCGAAAGTTGATTGGTTTGGTGAAGTTTAGATTTTGGTCTTCTGAAGTGCTTCTCTCACTAAAATAAGCATTTGGGTAAATCCAGGATCGAAAGTTGGGTCGTTTGGTGAAGTTTAGATTATGGCTTTCTGATGTGCATATCTGACTGAAAGAAGCATTTCAGTGAAGTCAGCATCAAAAGTTGAGTCGTTTAGTGAAGTTTAGATTTTGGCCTTCTGAAGTGCTTATCTGACTGAAATAAGCAATTCAGTGAAACGAGCATCAAAATTTGAGTCGTTTGGTGAGGTTGGGATTTTGGCATTCTGAAGTGCTGATCTCGCAGAAATAAGCACTTCAGTGAACTGAGCATCGAAAGATGTTTGGTTTTGTGAAGTTGTGATTTTGGCCTTCTGAAGTGCTTATCTGAATGAAATACGCTCTTCAAAGAACCCAGCATCATAAGTTTTTTGGTTTGTTGAAGATGTGATTTTGGACTTCTGAAGTGCTTATCTCACTGAAATAAGCAATTCAGTGAACCCAGCATCATAAGTTTTTTGGTTTGGTGAAGTTTAGATTTTGTTCTTCTGAAGTGCATATCTGACTGAAAGAAGCATTTCAGTGAAATCAGCATCAAAAGTTGAGTCGTTTTGTGAAGTTTAGATTTTGGCCATCTGAAGTGCTTATCTCACTGAAACAAGCACTTCTATGAACGCAGCATCAAAAGTTGATTGGTTTGGTGAAGTTTCGATTTTGGTCTTCTGAAGTGCAAATCACACTGAAATAAGCGTTTCAGTGAACACAGCATCGAAAGTTGAGTGGTTTGGTGAAGTTTAGATTTTGGTCTTCTGAAGTGCAAATCACACTGAAATAAGCGTTTCAGTGAACACAGCATCGAAAGTTGAGTGGTTTGGTGAAGTTTAGATTTTGGTCTTCTGAAGTGCTTATCTCACTGAAATAAACATTTGTGTCAATCCAGGGTCGAAAGTTGGGTGGTTTGGTGAAGATGACATTTTGGCCTTCTGATGTGCATATCTGACTTGAAAGAAGCATTTCAGTGAAATCAGCATCAAAAGTGGAGTCGTTGGTGAGGTTGGGATTTTGTTTTAGTGAAGTGCTTATCTCTCTGAAATAAGCACTTCAGTGAACCCAGCATCGAAAGTTGAGTGGTTTGGTGAAGTTTAGATTTTGGTCTTCTGAAGTGCTTCTCTCACGAAAATAAGCATTTGCGTAAATCCAGGATCGAAATTTGGGTGGTTTGATGAAGTTGAGATTTTGGCCTTCTGAAGTGCTCAACTGACTGAAAGAAGCATTTCAGTGAAACCAGCATCAAAAGTTGAGTCGTTTGTTGAGGTTGGGAATTTGGCATTCTGAAGTGCTTATCTCGCTGAAATAAGCACTGCAGTGAGCCCAGCATCGAAAGATGAGTGGTTTTGTGAAGTTGAGATTTAGGCATTCTGAGTTGCTTATGTCACTGAAATAAGCATTTGTGTAAATCCAGGATCGAAAATTGGGTGGTTTGGTGAAGTTTAGATTTTGGCCTTCTGAAGTGCATATCTGTCTGAAAGAAGCATTTCAGTGAAATCAGCATCAAAAGTTGAGTCGTTTTGTGAAGTTTAGATTTTGGCCTTCTGAAGTGCTTATCTCACTGAAATAAGCACTTCTATGAACGCAGCATCAAAAGTTGATTGGTTTGGTGAAGTTTCGATTTTGGTCTTCTGAAGTGCAAATCTCACTGAAATAAGAACTTCAGTGAACCCAGCATCGAAAGTTGCGTGGTTTGGAGAAGTTTCGATTTTGGTCTTCTGAAGTGCTTATCTCTCTGAAATAAACATTTGTGTAAATCCAGGATCGAAAGTTGGGTGGTTTAGTGAAGTTGACATTTTGGCCTTCTGATGTGCATATCTGACTGAAAGAAGCATTTCAGTGAAATCAGCATGAAAAGTGGAGTCGTTTGGTGAGGTTGGGATTTTGGCGTAGTGAAGTGCTTATCTCTCTGAAATAAGCACTTCAGTGAACGCAGCATCGAAAGTTGATTGGTTTGGTGAAGTTTAGATTTTGGTCTTCTGAAGTGCTTCACTCACTAAAATAAGCATTTGGGTAAATCCAGGATCGAAAGTTGGGTCGTTTGGTGAAGTTTAGATTATGGCTTTCTGATGTGCATATCTGACTGAAAGAAGCATTTCAGTGAAGTCAGCATCAAAAGTTGAGTCGTTTAGTGAAGTTTAGATTTTGGCCTTCTGAAGTGCTTATCTGACTGAAATAAGCAATTCAGTGAAACGAGCATCAAAATTTGAGTCGTTTGGTGAGGTTGGGATTTTGGCATTCTGAAGTGCTGATCTCGCAGAAATAAGCACTTCAGTGAACTGAGCATCGAAAGATGTTTGGTTTTGTGAAGTTGTGATTTTGGCCTTCTGAAGTGCTTATCTGAATGAAATACGCTCTTCAAAGAACCCAGCATCATAAGTTTTTTGGTTTGTTGAAGATGTGATTTTGGACTTCTGAAGTGCTTATCTCACTGAAATAAGCAATTCAGTGAACCCAGCATCATAAGTTTTTTGGTTTGGTGAAGTTTAGATTTTGTTCTTCTGAAGTGCATATCTGACTGAAAGAAGCATTTCAGTGAAATCAGCATCAAAAGTTGAGTCGTTTTGTGAAGTTTAGATTTTGGCCATCTGAAGTGCTTATCTCACTGAAACAAGCACTTCTATGAACGCAGCATCAAAAGTTGATTGGTTTGGTGAAGTTTCGATTTTGGTCTTCTGAAGTGCAAATCACACTGAAATAAGCGTTTCAGTGAACACAGCATCGAAAGTTGAGTGGTTTGGTGAAGTTTAGATTTTGGTCTTCTGAAGTGCAAATCACACTGAAATAAGCGTTTCAGTGAACACAGCATCGAAAGTTGAGTGGTTTGGTGAAGTTTAGATTTTGGTCTTCTGAAGTGCTTATCTCACTGAAATAAACATTTGTGTCAATCCAGGGTCGAAAGTTGGGTGGTTTGGTGAAGATGACATTTTGGCCTTCTGATGTGCATATCTGACTTGAAAGAAGCATTTCAGTGAAATCAGCATCAAAAGTGGAGTCGTTGGTGAGGTTGGGATTTTGTTTTAGTGAAGTGCTTATCTCTCTGAAATAAGCACTTCAGTGAACCCAGCATCGAAAGTTGAGTGGTTTGGTGAAGTTTAGATTTTGGTCTTCTGAAGTGCTTCTCTCACGAAAATAAGCATTTGCGTAAATCCAGGATCGAAATTTGGGTGGTTTGATGAAGTTGAGATTTTGGCCTTCTGAAGTGCTCAACTGACTGAAAGAAGCATTTCAGTGAAACCAGCATCAAAAGTTGAGTCGTTTGGTGAGGTTGGGAATTTGGCATTCTGAAGTGCTTATCTCGCTGAAATATTCACAGCAGTGAGCCCAGCATCGAAAGATGAGTGTTTTTGTGAAGTTGAGATTTTGGCCTTCTGAAGTGCTTATCTCACTGAAATAAGCATTTGAGTAAATCCAGGATCGAAAGTTGGGTGGTTTGGTGAAGTTGAGATTTTGGCCTTCTGATGTGCATATCTGACTGAAAGAAGCTTTTCAGTGAAATCAGCATCAAAAGTGGAGTCGTTTCGTGAAGTTTAGATTTTGGCCTTCTGAAGTACTTATCTCGTTGAAATCAACACTTCAGTGAACTCAGCATCGAAAGATGTGTGGTTTTGTGAAGTTGTGATTTTGGCCTTCTGAAGTACTTATCTGAATGAAATGCGCTCTTCAGTGAACCCAGCTTCATAAGTTTTATGGTTTGGTGAAGATGTGATTTTTGACTTCTGAAGTGCTTATCTCACTGAAATAAGCAATTCAGTGAACGCAGCAACAAAAGTTGAGTGGTTTGGTGAAGTTTAGATTTTGGTCTTCTGAAGTGCTTATCTCACTGAAATAAGCACTTCAGTGAACCCAGCGTCGAAAGTTGAGTGGTTTGGTGAAGTTTAGATTTTGGTCTTCTGAAGTGCTTATCTCACTGAAATAAACATTTGTGTAAATCCAGGATCGAAAGTTGGGTGGTTTGGTGAAGTTGAGATTTTTGCCTTCTGATGTGCATATCTGATTGAAAGAAGCATTTCAGTAAAATCAGCATCAAAAGTGGAGTCGTTTGGTGAGGTTGGGATATTGGTGTAGTGAAATGCTTATCTCTCTGAAATAAGCACTTCAGTGAATCCAGCATCGAAAGTTGAGTGGTTTGGTGAAGTTTAGATTTTGGTCTTCTGAAGTGCTTCTCTCACTAAAATAAGCATTTGGGTAAATCCAGGATCGAAAGTTGGGTGGTTTGGTGAAGTTTAGATTTTGGCCTTCTGATGTGCATATCTGAATGAAAGAAGCATTTCAGTGAAATCAGCATCAAAAGTTGAGTCGTTTAGTGAAGTTTAGATTTTGGCCTTCTGAAGTGCTTATCTGACTGAAATAAGCAATTCAGTGAAACGAGCATCAAACGTTGAGTCGTTTGGTGAGGTTGGGATTTTGGCATTCTGAAGTGCTGATCTCGCTGAAATAAGCACTTCAGTGAACTGAGCATCGAAAGATGTTTGGTTTTGTGAAGTTGTGATTTTGGCCTTCTGAAGTGCTTATCTGAATGAAATACGCTCTTCAAAGAACCCAGCATCATAAGTTTTTTGGTTTGTTGAAGATGTGATTTTGGACTGCTGAAGTGCTTATCTCACTGAAATAAGCAATTCAGTGAACCCAGCATCATAAGTTTTTTGGTTTGGTGAAGTTTAGATTTTGTTCTGATGAAGTGCATATCTGACTGAAAGAAGCATTTCAGTGAAATCAGCATCAAAAGTTGAGTCGTTTTGTGAAGTTTAGATTTTGGCCATCTGAAGTGCTTATCTCACTGAAACAAGCACTTCTATGAACGCAGCATCAAAAGTTGAGTGGTTTGGTGAAGTTTCGATTTTGGTCTTCTGAAGTGCAAATCACACTGAAATAATAAGCACTTCAGTGAACCCAGCATCGAAAGTTGAGTGGTTTGGTGAAGTTTAGATTTTGGTCTTCTGAAGTGCTTATCTCACTGAAATAAACATTTGTGTCAATCCAGGATCGAAAGTTGGGTGGTTTGGTGAAGATGACATTTTGGCCTTCTGATGTGCATATCTGACTTAAAAGAAGCATTTCAGTGAAATCAGCATCAAAAGTGGAGTCGTTGGTGAGGTTGGGATTTTGGCGTAGTGAAGTTCTGATCTCTCTGAAATAAGCACTTCAGTGAACGCAGCATCGAAAGTTGAGTGGTTTGGTGAAGTTTAGATTTTGGTCTTCTGAAGTGCTTATCTCACTGAAATAAGCATTTGGGTAAATCCAGGATCGAAAGTTGGGTGGTTTGGTGAAGTTGAGATTTTGGCCTTCTGATGTGCATATCTGACTGTAAGAAGCATTTCAGTGAAATCAGCATCAAAAGTTGAGTCGTTTAGAGAAGTTTAGATTTTGGTATTCTGAAGTGCTTGTCTCACTGAAATAAGCACTTCAGTGAACCCAGCGTCGAAAGTTGAGTGGTTTGGTGAAGTTTAGATTTTGGTCTTCTGAAGTGCTTATCTGAATGAAATACGCTCTTCAAAGAACCCAGCATCATAAGTTTTTCGGTTTGTTGAAGATGTGATTTTGGACTTCTGAAGTGCTTATCTCACTGAAATAAGCAATTCAGTGAACCCAGCATCATAAGTTTTTTGGTTTGGTGAAGTTTAGATTTTGTTCTTCTGAAGTGCATATCTGACTGAAAGAAGCATTTCAGTGAAATCAGCATCAAAAGTTGAGTCGTTTTGTGAAGTTTAGATTTTGGCCATCTGAAGTGCTTATCTCACTGAAACAAGCACTTCTATGAACGCAGCATCAAAAGTTGATTGGTTTGGTGAAGTTTCGATTTTGGTCTTCTGAAGTGCAAATCACACTGAAATAAGCGTTTCAGTGAACACAGCATCGAAAGTTGAGTGGTTTGGTGAAGTTTAGATTTTGGTCTTCTGAAGTGCAAATCACACTGAAATAAGCGTTTCAGTGAACACAGCATCGAAAGTTGAGTGGTTTGGTGAAGTTTAGATTTTGGTCTTCTGAAGTGCTTATCTCACTGAAATAAACATTTGTGTCAATCCAGGGTCGAAAGTTGGGTGGTTTGGTGAAGATGACATTTTGGCCTTCTGATGTGCATATCTGACTTGAAAGAAGCATTTCAGTGAAATCAGCATCAAAAGTGGAGTCGTTGGTGAGGTTGGGATTTTGTTTTAGTGAAGTGCTTATCTCTCTGAAATAAGCACTTCAGTGAACCCAGCATCGAAAGTTGAGTGGTTTGGTGAAGTTTAGGTTTTGGTCTTCTGAAGTGCTTCTCTCACGAAAATAAGCATTTGCGTAAATCCAGGATCGAAATTTGGGTGGTTTGATGAAGTTGAGATTTTGGCCTTCTGAAGTGCTCAACTGACTGAAAGAAGCATTTCAGTGAAACCAGCATCAAAAGTTGAGTCGTTTGGTGAGGTTGGGAATTTGGCATTCTGAAGTGCTTATCTCGCTGAAATATTCACAGCAGTGAGCCCAGCATCGAAAGATGAGTGTTTTTGTGAAGTTGAGATTTTGGCCTTCTGAAGTGCTTATCTCACTGAAATAAGCATTTGAGTAAATCCAGGATCGAAAGTTGGGTGGTTTGGTGAAGTTGAGATTTTGGCCTTCTGATGTGCATATCTGACTGAAAGAAGCTTTTCAGTGAAATCAGCATCAAAAGTGGAGTCGTTTCGTGAAGTTTAGATTTTGGCCTTCTGAAGTACTTATCTCGTTGAAATAAACACTTCAGTGAACTCAGCATCGAAAGATGTGTGGTTTTGTGAAGTTGTGATTTTGGCCTTCTGAAGTACTTATCTGAATGAAATGCGCTCTTCAGTGAACCCAGCTTCATAAGTTTTATGGTTTGGTGAAGATGTGATTTTGGACTTCTGAAGTGCTTATCTCACTGAAATAAGCAATTCAGTGAACGCAGCAACAAAAGTTGAGTGGTTTGGTGAAGTTTAGATTTTGGTCTTCTGAAGTGCTTATCTCACTGAAATAAGCACTTCAGTGAACCCAGCGTCGAAAGTTGAGTGGTTTGGTGAAGTTTAGATTTTGGTCTTCTGAAGTGCTTATCTCACTGAAATAAACATTTGTGTAAATCCAGGATCGAAAGTTGGGTGGTTTGGTGAAGTTGAGATTTTTGCCTTCTGATGTGCATATCTGATTGAAAGAAGCATTTCAGTAAAATCAGCATCAAAAGTGGAGTCGTTTGGTGAGGTTGGGATATTGGTGTAGTGAAATGCTTATCTCTCTGAAATAAGCACTTCAGTGAATCCAGCATCGAAAGTTGAGTGGTTTGGTGAAGTTTAGATTTTGGTCTTCTGAAGTGCTTCTCTCACTAAAATAAGCATTTGGGTAAATCCAGGATCGAAAGTTGGGTGGTTTGGTGAAGTTTAGATTTTGGCCTTCTGATGTGCATATCTGAATGAAAGAAGCATTTCAGTGAAATCAGCATCAAAAGTTGAGTCGTTTAGTGAAGTTTAGATTTTGGCCTTCTGAAGTGCTTATCTGACTGAAATAAGCAATTCAGTGAAACGAGCATCAAACGTTGAGTCGTTTGGTGAGGTTGGGATTTTGGCATTCTGAAGTGCTGATCTCGCTGAAATAAGCACTTCAGTGAACTGAGCATCGAAAGATGTTTGGTTTTGTGAAGTTGTGATTTTGGCCTTCTGAAGTGCTTATCTGAATGAAATACGCTCTTCAAAGAACCCAGCATCATAAGTTTTTTGGTTTGTTGAAGATGTGATTTTGGACTGCTGAAGTGCTTATCTCACTGAAATAAGCAATTCAGTGAACCCAGCATCATAAGTTTTTTGGTTTGGTGAAGTTTAGATTTTGTTCTGATGAAGTGCATATCTGACTGAAAGAAGCATTTCAGTGAAATCAGCATCAAAAGTTGAGTCGTTTTGTGAAGTTTAGATTTTGGCCATCTGAAGTGCTTATCTCACTGAAACAAGCACTTCTATGAACGCAGCATCAAAAGTTGATTGGTTTGGTGAAGTTTCGATTTTGGTCTTCTGAAGTGCAAATCACACTGAAATAATAAGCACTTCAGTGAACCCAGCATCGAAAGTTGAGTGGTTTGGTGAAGTTTAGATTTTGGTCTTCTGAAGTGCTTATCTCACTGAAATAAACATTTGTGTCAATCCAGGATCGAAAGTTGGGTGGTTTGGTGAAGATGACATTTTGGCCTTCTGATGTGCATATCTGACTTGAAAGAAGCATTTCAGTGAAATCAGCATCAAAAGTGGAGTCGTTGGTGAGGTTGGGATTTTGGCGTCGTGAAGTTCTGATCTCTCTGAAATAAGCACTTCAGTGAACGCAGCATCGAAAGTTGAGTGGTTTGGTGAAGTTTAGATTTTGGTCTTCTGAAGTGCTTATCTCACTGAAATAAGCATTTGGGTAAATCCAGGATCGAAATTTGGGTGGTTTGGTGAAGTTGAGATTTTGGCCTTCTGATGTGCATATCTGACTGTAAGAAGCATTTCAGTGAAATCAGCATCAAAAGTTGAGTCGTTTAGAGAAGTTTAGATTTTGGTATTCTGAAGTGCTTGTCTCACTGAAATAAGCACTTCAGTGAACCCAGCGTCGAAAGTTGAGTGGTTTGGTGAAGTTTAGATTTTGGTCTTCTGAAGTGCTTATCTCACTGAAATAAACATTTGTGTAAATCCAGGATCGAAAGTTGGGTGGTTTGGTGAAGTTGAGATTTTTGCCTTCTGATGTGCATATCTGATTGAAAGAAGCATTTCAGTAAAATCAGCATCAAAAGTGGAGTCGTTTGGTGAGGTTGGGATTTTGGCGTAGTGAAATGCTTTTCTCTCTGAAATAAGCACTTCAGTGAATCCAGCATCGAAAGTTGAGTGGTTTGGTGAAGTTTAGATTTTGGTCTTCTGAAGTGCTTATCTCACTGAAATAAGCTCTTGGGTAAATCCAGGATCGAAAGTTGGGTGGTTTGGTGAAGTTGAGATTTTGGCCTTCTGATGTGCATATCTGACTGTAAGAAGCATTTCAGTGAAATCAGCATCAAAATTTGAGTCGTTTAGAGAAGTTTAGATTTTGGTATTCTGAAGTGCTTATCTCACTGAAATAAGCACTTCAGTGAACTCAGCATCAAAAGATGTGTGGTTTTGTGATGTTGTGATTTTGGCCTTCTGAAGTGCTTATCTGACTGAAATAACCTCTTCAATGAACCCAGCATCGAAAGTTGAGTGTTTTGGTGAAGTTTAGATTTAGGTCTTCTGAAGTGATTATCTCACTGAAATAAGCATTTGGGTAAATCCAGGATCGAAATTTGGGTGTTTTTGTGGAGTTGAGATTTTGGCCTTCTGAAGTGCTCAACTGACTGAAAGAAACATTTCAGTGAAACCAGCATCAAAAGTTGAGTCGTTTGTTGAGGTTGGGAATTTGGCATTCTGAAGTGCTTATCTCGCTGAAATAAGCACTGCAGTGAGCCCAGCATCGAAAGATGAGTGGTTTTGTGAAGTTGAGATTTAGGCATTCTGAGTTGCTTATGTCACTGAAATAAGCATTTGTGTAAATCCAGGATCGAAAATTGGGTGGTTTGGTGAAGTTTAGATTTTGGCCTTCTGAAGTGCATATCTGTCTGAAAGAAGCATTTCAGTGAAATCAGCATCAAAAGTTGAGTCGTTTTGTGAAGTTTAGATTTTGGCCTTCTGAAGTGCTTATCTCACTGAAATAAGCACTTCTATGAACGCAGCATCAAAAGTTGATTGGTTTGGTGAAGTTTCGATTTTGGTCTTCTGAAGTGCAAATCTCACTGAAATAAGAACTTCAGTGAACCCAGCATCGAAAGTTGCGTGGTTTGGAGAAGTTTCGATTTTGGTCTTCTGAAGTGCTTATCTCTCTGAAATAAACATTTGTGTAAATCCAGGATCGAAAGTTGGGTGGTTTAGTGAAGTTGACATTTTGGCCTTCTGATGTGCATATCTGACTGAAAGAAGCATTTCAGTGAAATCAGCATGAAAAGTGGAGTCGTTTGGTGAGGTTGGGATTTTGGCGTAGTGAAGTGCTTATCTCTCTGAAATAAGCACTTCAGTGAACGCAGCATCGAAAGTTGATTGGTTTGGTGAAGTTTAGATTTTGGTCTTCTGAAGTGCTTCTCTCACTAAAATAAGCATTTGGGTAAATCCAGGATCGAAAGTTGGGTCGTTTGGTGAAGTTTAGATTATGGCTTTCTGATGTGCATATCTGACTGAAAGAAGCATTTCAGTGAAGTCAGCATCAAAAGTTGAGTCGTTTAGTGAAGTTTAGATTTTGGCCTTCTGAAGTGCTTATCTGACTGAAATAAGCAATTCAGTGAAACGAGCATCAAAATTTGAGTCGTTTGGTGAGGTTGGGATTTTGGCATTCTGAAGTGCTGATCTCGCAGAAATAAGCACTTCAGTGAACTGAGCATCGAAAGATGTTTGGTTTTGTGAAGTTGTGATTTTGGCCTTCTGAAGTGCTTATCTGAATGAAATACGCTCTTCAAAGAACCCAGCATCATAAGTTTTTTGGTTTGTTGAAGATGTGATTTTGGACTTCTGAAGTGCTTATCTCACTGAAATAAGCAATTCAGTGAACCCAGCATCATAAGTTTTTTGGTTTGGTGAAGTTTAGATTTTGTTCTTCTGAAGTGCATATCTGACTGAAAGAAGCATTTCAGTGAAATCAGCATCAAAAGTTGAGTCGTTTTGTGAAGTTTAGATTTTGGCCATCTGAAGTGCTTATCTCACTGAAACAAGCACTTCTATGAACGCAGCATCAAAAGTTGATTGGTTTGGTGAAGTTTCGATTTTGGTCTTCTGAAGTGCAAATCACACTGAAATAAGCGTTTCAGTGAACACAGCATCGAAAGTTGAGTGGTTTGGTGAAGTTTAGATTTTGGTCTTCTGAAGTGCAAATCACACTGAAATAAGCGTTTCAGTGAACACAGCATCGAAAGTTGAGTGGTTTGGTGAAGTTTAGATTTTGGACTTCTGAAGTGCTTATCTCACTGAAATAAACATTTGTGTCAATCCAGGGTCGAAAGTTGGGTGGTTTGGTGAAGATGACATTTTGGCCTTCTGATGTGCATATCTGACTTGAAAGAAGCATTTCAGTGAAATCAGCATCAAAAGTGGAGTCGTTGGTGAGGTTGGGATTTTGTTTTAGTGAAGTGCTTATCTCTCTGAAATAAGCACTTCAGTGAACCCAGCATCGAAAGTTGAGTGGTTTGGTGAAGTTTAGATTTTGGTCTTCTGAAGTGCTTCTCTCACGAAAATAAGCATTTGCGTAAATCCAGGATCGAAATTTGGGTGGTTTGATGAAGTTGAGATTTTGGCCTTCTGAAGTGCTCAACTGACTGAAAGAAGCATTTCAGTGAAACCAGCATCAAAAGTTGAGTCGTTTGGTGAGGTTGGGAATTTGGCATTCTGAAGTGCTTATCTCGCTGAAATATTCACAGCAGTGAGCCCAGCATCGAAAGATGAGTGTTTTTGTGAAGTTGAGATTTTGGCCTTCTGAAGTGCTTATCTCACTGAAATAAGCATTTGAGTAAATCCAGGATCGAAAGTTGGGTGGTTTGGTGAAGTTGAGATTTTGGCCTTCTGATGTGCATATCTGACTGAAAGAAGCTTTTCAGTGAAATCAGCATCAAAAGTGGAGTCGTTTCGTGAAGTTTAGATTTTGGCCTTCTGAAGTACTTATCTCGTTGAAATAAACACTTCAGTGAACTCAGCATCGAAAGATGTGTGGTTTTGTGAAGTTGTGATTTTGGCCTTCTGAAGTACTTATCTGAATGAAATGCGCTCTTCAGTGAACCCAGCTTCATAAGTTTTATGGTTTGGTGAAGATGTGATTTTGGACTTCTGAAGTGCTTATCTCACTGAAATAAGCAATTCAGTGAACGCAGCAACAAAAGTTGAGTGGTTTGGTGAAGTTTAGATTTTGGTCTTCTGAAGTGCTTATCTCACTGAAATAAGCACTTCAGTGAACCCAGCGTCGAAAGTTGAGTGGTTTGGTGAAGTTTAGATTTTGGTCTTCTGAAGTGCTTATCTCACTGAAATAAACATTTGTGTAAATCCAGGATCGAAAGTTGGGTGGTTTGGTGAAGTTGAGATTTTTGCCTTCTGATGTGCATATCTGATTGAAAGAAGCATTTCAGTAAAATCAGCATCAAAAGTGGAGTCGTTTGGTGAGGTTGGGATTTTGGCGTAGTGAAATGCTTATCTCTCTGAAATAAGCACTTCAGTGAATCCAGCATCGAAAGTTGAGTGGTTTGGTGAAGTTTAGATTTTGGTCTTCTGAAGTGCTTATCTCACTGAAATAAGCTCTTGGGTAAATCCAGGATCGAAAGTTGGGTGGTTTGGTGAAGTTGAGATTTTGGCCTTCTGATGTGCATATCTGACTGTAAGAAGCATTTCAGTGAAATCAGCATCAAAATTTGAGTCGTTTAGAGAAGTTTAGATTTTGGTATTCTGAAGTGCTTATCTCACTGAAATGAGCACTTCAGTGAAATCAGCATCAAAAGTTGAATGGTTTAGTGAAGTTTTGATTTTGGTCTTCTGAAGTGCTTATCTCGCTGAAATAAGCACTTCAGTGAACTCAGCATCAAAAGATGTGTGGTTTTGTGATGTTGTGATTTTGGCCTTCTGAAGTGCTTATCTGACTGAAATAACCTCTTCAATGAACCCAGCATCGAAAGTTGAGTGTTTTGGTGAAGTTTAGATTTAGGTCTTCTGAAGTGATTATCTCACTGAAATAAGCATTTGGGTAAATCCAGGATCGAAATTTGGGTGTTTTTGTGGAGTTGAGATTTTGGCCTTCTGAAGTGCTCAACTGACTGAAAGAAACATTTCAGTGAAACCAGCATCAAAAGTTGAGTCGTTTGTTGAGGTTGGGAATTTGGCATTCTGAAGTGCTTATCTCGCTGAAATAAGCACTGCAGTGAGCCCAGCATCGAAAGATGAGTGGTTTTGTGAAGTTGAGATTTAGGCATTCTGAGTTGCTTATGTCACTGAAATAAGCATTTGTGTAAATCCAGGATCGAAAATTGGGTGGTTTGGTGAAGTTTAGATTTTGGCCTTCTGAAGTGCATATCTGTCTGAAAGAAGCATTTCAGTGAAATCAGCATCAAAAGTTGAGTCGTTTTGTGAAGTTTAGATTTTGGCCTTCTGAAGTGCTTATCTCACTGAAATAAGCACTTCTATGAACGCAGCATCAAAAGTTGATTGGTTTGGTGAAGTTTCGATTTTGGTCTTCTGAAGTGCAAATCTCACTGAAATAAGAACTTCAGTGAACCCAGCATCGAAAGTTGCGTGGTTTGGAGAAGTTTCGATTTTGGTCTTCTGAAGTGCTTATCTCTCTGAAATAAACATTTGTGTAAATCCAGGATCGAAAGTTGGGTGGTTTAGTGAAGTTGACATTTTGGCCTTCTGATGTGCATATCTGACTGAAAGAAGCATTTCAGTGAAATCAGCATGAAAAGTGGAGTCGTTTGGTGAGGTTGGGATTTTGGCGTAGTGAAGTGCTTATCTCTCTGAAATAAGCACTTCAGTGAACGCAGCATCGAAAGTTGATTGGTTTGGTGAAGTTTAGATTTTGGTCTTCTGAAGTGCTTCTCTCACTAAAATAAGCATTTGGGTAAATCCAGGATCGAAAGTTGGGTCGTTTGGTGAAGTTTAGATTATGGCTTTCTGATGTGCATATCTGACTGAAAGAAGCATTTCAGTGAAGTCAGCATCAAAAGTTGAGTCGTTTAGTGAAGTTTAGATTTTGGCCTTCTGAAGTGCTTATCTGACTGAAATAAGCAATTCAGTGAAACGAGCATCAAAATTTGAGTCGTTTGGTGAGGTTGGGATTTTGGCATTCTGAAGTGCTGATCTCGCAGAAATAAGCACTTCAGTGAACTGAGCATCGAAAGATGTTTGGTTTTGTGAAGTTGTGATTTTGGCCTTCTGAAGTGCTTATCTGAATGAAATACGCTCTTCAAAGAACCCAGCATCATAAGTTTTTTGGTTTGTTGAAGATGTGATTTTGGACTTCTGAAGTGCTTATCTCACTGAAATAAGCAATTCAGTGAACCCAGCATCATAAGTTTTTTGGTTTGGTGAAGTTTAGATTTTGTTCTTCTGAAGTGCATATCTGACTGAAAGAAGCATTTCAGTGAAATCAGCATCAAAAGTTGAGTCGTTTTGTGAAGTTTAGATTTTGGCCATCTGAAGTGCTTATCTCACTGAAACAAGCACTTCTATGAACGCAGCATCAAAAGTTGATTGGTTTGGTGAAGTTTCGATTTTGGTCTTCTGAAGTGCAAATCACACTGAAATAAGCGTTTCAGTGAACACAGCATCGAAAGTTGAGTGGTTTGGTGAAGTTTAGATTTTGGTCTTCTGAAGTGCAAATCACACTGAAATAAGCGTTTCAGTGAACACAGCATCGAAAGTTGAGTGGTTTGGTGAAGTTTAGATTTTGGTCTTCTGAAGTGCTTATCTCACTGAAATAAACATTTGTGTCAATCCAGGGTCGAAAGTTGGGTGGTTTGGTGAAGATGACATTTTGGCCTTCTGATGTGCATATCTGACTTGAAAGAAGCATTTCAGTGAAATCAGCATCAAAAGTGGAGTCGTTGGTGAGGTTGGGATTTTGTTTTAGTGAAGTGCTTATCTCTCTGAAATAAGCACTTCAGTGAACCCAGCATCGAAAGTTGAGTGGTTTGGTGAAGTTTAGATTTTGGTCTTCTGAAGTGCTTCTCTCACGAAAATAAGCATTTGCGTAAATCCAGGATCGAAATTTGGGTGGTTTGATGAAGTTGAGATTTTGGCCTTCTGAAGTGCTCAACTGACTGAAAGAAGCATTTCAGTGAAACCAGCATCAAAAGTTGAGTCGTTTGTTGAGGTTGGGAATTTGGCATTCTGAAGTGCTTATCTCGCTGAAATAAGCACTGCAGTGAGCCCAGCATCGAAAGATGAGTGGTTTTGTGAAGTTGAGATTTAGGCATTCTGAGTTGCTTATGTCACTGAAATAAGCATTTGTGTAAATCCAGGATCGAAAATTGGGTGGTTTGGTGAAGTTTAGATTTTGGCCTTCTGAAGTGCATATCTGTCTGAAAGAAGCATTTCAGTGAAATCAGCATCAAAAGTTGAGTCGTTTTGTGAAGTTTAGATTTTGGCCTTCTGAAGTGCTTATCTCACTGAAATAAGCACTTCTATGAACGCAGCATCAAAAGTTGATTGGTTTGGTGAAGTTTCGATTTTGGTCTTCTGAAGTGCAAATCTCACTGAAATAAGAACTTCAGTGAACCCAGCATCGAAAGTTGCGTGGTTTGGAGAAGTTTCGATTTTGGTCTTCTGAAGTGCTTATCTCTCTGAAATAAACATTTGTGTAAATCCAGGATCGAAAGTTGGGTGGTTTAGTGAAGTTGACATTTTGGCCTTCTGATGTGCATATCTGACTGAAAGAAGCATTTCAGTGAAATCAGCATGAAAAGTGGAGTCGTTTGGTGAGGTTGGGATTTTGGCGTAGTGAAGTGCTTATCTCTCTGAAATAAGCACTTCAGTGAACGCAGCATCGAAAGTTGATTGGTTTGGTGAAGTTTAGATTTTGGTCTTCTGAAGTGCTTCACTCACTAAAATAAGCATTTGGGTAAATCCAGGATCGAAAGTTGGGTCGTTTGGTGAAGTTTAGATTATGGCTTTCTGATGTGCATATCTGACTGAAAGAAGCATTTCAGTGAAGTCAGCATCAAAAGTTGAGTCGTTTAGTGAAGTTTAGATTTTGGCCTTCTGAAGTGCTTATCTGACTGAAATAAGCAATTCAGTGAAACGAGCATCAAAATTTGAGTCGTTTGGTGAGGTTGGGATTTTGGCATTCTGAAGTGCTGATCTCGCAGAAATAAGCACTTCAGTGAACTGAGCATCGAAAGATGTTTGGTTTTGTGAAGTTGTGATTTTGGCCTTCTGAAGTGCTTATCTGAATGAAATACGCTCTTCAAAGAACCCAGCATCATAAGTTTTTTGGTTTGTTGAAGATGTGATTTTGGACTTCTGAAGTGCTTATCTCACTGAAATAAGCAATTCAGTGAACCCAGCATCATAAGTTTTTTGGTTTGGTGAAGTTTAGATTTTGTTCTTCTGAAGTGCATATCTGACTGAAAGAAGCATTTCAGTGAAATCAGCATCAAAAGTTGAGTCGTTTTGTGAAGTTTAGATTTTGGCCATCTGAAGTGCTTATCTCACTGAAACAAGCACTTCTATGAACGCAGCATCAAAAGTTGATTGGTTTGGTGAAGTTTCGATTTTGGTCTTCTGAAGTGCAAATCACACTGAAATAAGCGTTTCAGTGAACACAGCATCGAAAGTTGAGTGGTTTGGTGAAGTTTAGATTTTGGTCTTCTGAAGTGCAAATCACACTGAAATAAGCGTTTCAGTGAACACAGCATCGAAAGTTGAGTGGTTTGGTGAAGTTTAGATTTTGGTCTTCTGAAGTGCTTATCTCACTGAAATAAACATTTGTGTCAATCCAGGGTCGAAAGTTGGGTGGTTTGGTGAAGATGACATTTTGGCCTTCTGATGTGCATATCTGACTTGAAAGAAGCATTTCAGTGAAATCAGCATCAAAAGTGGAGTCTTTGGTGAGGTTGGGATTTTGTTTTAGTGAAGTGCTTATCTCTCTGAAATAAGCACTTCAGTGAACCCAGCATCGAAAGTTGAGTGGTTTGGTGAAGTTTAGATTTTGGTCTTCTGAAGTGCTTCTCTCACGAAAATAAGCATTTGCGTAAATCCAGGATCGAAATTTGGGTGGTTTGATGAAGTTGAGATTTTGGCCTTCTGAAGTGCTCAACTGACTGAAAGAAGCATTTCAGTGAAACCAGCATCAAAAGTTGAGTCGTTTGTTGAGGTTGGGAATTTGGCATTCTGAAGTGCTTATCTCGCTGAAATATTCACAGCAGTGAGCCCAGCATCGAAAGATGAGTGTTTTTGTGAAGTTGAGATTTTGGCCTTCTGAAGTGCTTATCTCACTGAAATAAGCATTTGAGAAAATCCAGGATCGAAAGTTGGGTGGTTTGGTGAAGTTGAGATTTTGGCCTTCTGATGTGCATATCTGACTGAAAGAAGCTTTTCAGTGAAATCAGCATCAAAAGTGGAGTCGATTCGTGAAGTTTAGATTTTGGCCTTCTGAAGTACTTATCTCGTTGAAATAAACACTTCAGTGAACTCAGCATCGAAAGATGTGTGGTTTTGTGAAGTTGTGATTTTGGCCTTCTGAAGTACTTATCTGAATGAAATGCGCTCTTCAGTGAACCCAGCTTCATAAGTTTTACGGTTTGGTGAAGATGTGATTTTGGACTTCTGAAGTGCTTATCTCACTGAAATAAGCAATTCAGTGAACGCAGCAACAAAAGTTGAGTGGTTTGGTGAAGTTTAGATTTTGGTCTTCTGAAGTGCTTATCTCACTGAAATAAGCACTTCAGTGAACCCAGCGTCGAAAGTTGAGTGGTTTGGTGAAGTTTAGATTTTGGTCTTCTGAAGTGCTTATCTCACTGAAATAAACATTTGTGTAAATCCAGGATCGAAAGTTGGGTGGTTTGGTGAAGTTGAGATTTTTGCCTTCTGATGTGCATATCTGATTGAAAGAAGCATTTCAGTAAAATCAGCATCAAAAGTGGAGTCGTTTGGTGAGGTTGGGATATTGGTGTAGTGAAATGCTTATCTCTCTGAAATAAGCACTTCAGTGAATCCAGCATCGAAAGTTGAGTGGTTTGGTGAAGTTTAGATTTTGGTCTTCTGAAGTGCTTCTCTCACGAAAATAAGCATTTGCGTAAATCCAGGATCGAAATTTGGGTGGTTTGATGAAGTTGAGATTTTGGCCTTCTGAAGTGCTCAACTGACTGAAAGAAGCATTTCAGTGAAACCAGCATCAAAAGTTGAGTCGTTTGTTGAGGTTGGGAATTTGGCATTCTGAAGTGCTTATCTCGCTGAAATAAGCACTGCAGTGAGCCCAGCATCGAAAGATGAGTGGTTTTGTGAAGTTGAGATTTAGGCATTCTGAGTTGCTTATGTCACTGAAATAAGCATTTGTGTAAATCCAGGATCGAAAATTGGGTGGTTTGGTGAAGTTTAGATTTTGGCCTTCTGAAGTGCATATCTGTCTGAAAGAAGCATTTCAGTGAAATCAGCATCAAAAGTTGAGTCGTTTTGTGAAGTTTAGATTTTGGCCTTCTGAAGTGCTTATCTCACTGAAATAAGCACTTCTATGAACGCAGCATCAAAAGTTGATTGGTTTGGTGAAGTTTCGATTTTGGTCTTCTGAAGTGCAAATCTCACTGAAATAAGAACTTCAGTGAACCCAGCATCGAAAGTTGCGTGGTTTGGAGAAGTTTCGATTTTGGTCTTCTGAAGTGCTTATCTCTCTGAAATAAACATTTGTGTAAATCCAGGATCGAAAGTTGGGTGGTTTAGTGAAGTTGACATTTTGGCCTTCTGATGTGCATATCTGACTGAAAGAAGCATTTCAGTGAAATCAGCATGAAAAGTGGAGTCGTTTGGTGAGGTTGGGATTTTGGCGTAGTGAAGTGCTTATCTCTCTGAAATAAGCACTTCAGTGAACGCAGCATCGAAAGTTGATTGGTTTGGTGAAGTTTAGATTTTGGTCTTCTGAAGTGCTTCACTCACTAAAATAAGCATTTGGGTAAATCCAGGATCGAAAGTTGGGTCGTTTGGTGAAGTTTAGATTATGGCTTTCTGATGTGCATATCTGACTGAAAGAAGCATTTCAGTGAAGTCAGCATCAAAAGTTGAGTCGTTTAGTGAAGTTTAGATTTTGGCCTTCTGAAGTGCTTATCTGACTGAAATAAGCAATTCAGTGAAACGAGCATCAAAATTTGAGTCGTTTGGTGAGGTTGGGATTTTGGCATTCTGAAGTGCTGATCTCGCAGAAATAAGCACTTCAGTGAACTGAGCATCGAAAGATGTTTGGTTTTGTGAAGTTGTGATTTTGGCCTTCTGAAGTGCTTATCTGAATGAAATACGCTCTTCAAAGAACCCAGCATCATAAGTTTTTTGGTTTGTTGAAGATGTGATTTTGGACTTCTGAAGTGCTTATCTCACTGAAATAAGCAATTCAGTGAACCCAGCATCATAAGTTTTTTGGTTTGGTGAAGTTTAGATTTTGTTCTTCTGAAGTGCATATCTGACTGAAAGAAGCATTTCAGTGAAATCAGCATCAAAAGTTGAGTCGTTTTGTGAAGTTTAGATTTTGGCCATCTGAAGTGCTTATCTCACTGAAACAAGCACTTCTATGAACGCAGCATCAAAAGTTGATTGGTTTGGTGAAGTTTCGATTTTGGTCTTCTGAAGTGCAAATCACACTGAAATAAGCGTTTCAGTGAACACAGCATCGAAAGTTGAGTGGTTTGGTGAAGTTTAGATTTTGGTCTTCTGAAGTGCAAATCACACTGAAATAAGCGTTTCAGTGAACACAGCATCGAAAGTTGAGTGGTTTGGTGAAGTTTAGATTTTGGTCTTCTGAAGTGCTTATCTCACTGAAATAAACATTTGTGTCAATCCAGGGTCGAAAGTTGGGTGGTTTGGTGAAGATGACATTTTGGCCTTCTGATGTGCATATCTGACTTGAAAGAAGCATTTCAGTGAAATCAGCATCAAAAGTGGAGTCTTTGGTGAGGTTGGGATTTTGTTTTAGTGAAGTGCTTATCTCTCTGAAATAAGCACTTCAGTGAACCCAGCATCGAAAGTTGAGTGGTTTGGTGAAGTTTAGATTTTGGTCTTCTGAAGTGCTTCTCTCACGAAAATAAGCATTTGCGTAAATCCAGGATCGAAATTTGGGTGGTTTGATGAAGTTGAGATTTTGGCCTTCTGAAGTGCTCAACTGACTGAAAGAAGCATTTCAGTGAAACCAGCATCAAAAGTTGAGTCGTTTGTTGAGGTTGGGAATTTGGCATTCTGAAGTGCTTATCTCGCTGAAATATTCACAGCAGTGAGCCCAGCATCGAAAGATGAGTGTTTTTGTGAAGTTGAGATTTTGGCCTTCTGAAGTGCTTATCTCACTGAAATAAGCATTTGAGAAAATCCAGGATCGAAAGTTGGGTGGTTTGGTGAAGTTGAGATTTTGGCCTTCTGATGTGCATATCTGACTGAAAGAAGCTTTTCAGTGAAATCAGCATCAAAAGTGGAGTCGATTCGTGAAGTTTAGATTTTGGCCTTCTGAAGTACTTATCTCGTTGAAATAAACACTTCAGTGAACTCAGCATCGAAAGATGTGTGGTTTTGTGAAGTTGTGATTTTGGCCTTCTGAAGTACTTATCTGAATGAAATGCGCTCTTCAGTGAACCCAGCTTCATAAGTTTTACGGTTTGGTGAAGATGTGATTTTGGACTTCTGAAGTGCTTATCTCACTGAAATAAGCAATTCAGTGAACGCAGCAACAAAAGTTGAGTGGTTTGGTGAAGTTTAGATTTTGGTCTTCTGAAGTGCTTATCTCACTGAAATAAGCACTTCAGTGAACCCAGCGTCGAAAGTTGAGTGGTTTGGTGAAGTTTAGATTTTGGTCTTCTGAAGTGCTTATCTCACTGAAATAAACATTTGTGTAAATCCAGGATCGAAAGTTGGGTGGTTTGGTGAAGTTGAGATTTTTGCCTTCTGATGTGCATATCTGATTGAAAGAAGCATTTCAGTAAAATCAGCATCAAAAGTGGAGTCGTTTGGTGAGGTTGGGATATTGGTGTAGTGAAATGCTTATCTCTCTGAAATAAGCACTTCAGTGAATCCAGCATCGAAAGTTGAGTGGTTTGGTGAAGTTTAGATTTTGGTCTTCTGAAGTGCTTCTCTCACTAAAATAAGCATTTGGGTAAATCCAGGATCGAAAGTTGGGTGGTTTGGTGAAGTTTAGATTTTGGCCTTCTGATGTGCATATCTGAATGAAAGAAGCATTTCAGTGAAATCAGCATCAAAAGTTGAGTCGTTTAGTGAAGTTTAGATTTTGGCCTTCTGAAGTGCTTATCTGACTGAAATAAGCAATTCAGTGAAACGAGCATCAAACGTTGAGTCGTTTGGTGAGGTTGGGATTTTGGCATTCTGAAGTGCTGATCTCGCTGAAATAAGCACTTCAGTGAACTGAGCATCGAAAGATGTTTGGTTTTGTGAAGTTGTGATTTTGGCCTTCTGAAGTGCTTATCTGAATGAAATACGCTCTTCAAAGAACCCAGCATCATAAGTTTTTTGGTTTGTTGAAGATGTGATTTTGGACTGCTGAAGTGCTTATCTCACTGAAATAAGCAATTCAGTGAACCCAGCATCATAAGTTTTTTGGTTTGGTGAAGTTTAGATTTTGTTCTTCTGAAGTGCATATCTGACTGAAAGAAGCATTTCAGTGAAATCAGCATCAAAAGTTGAGTCGTTTTGTGAAGTTTAGATTTTGGCCATCTGAAGTGCTTATCTCACTGAAACAAGCACTTCTATGAACGCAGCATCAAAAGTTGATTGGTTTGGTGAAGTTTCGATTTTGGTCTTCTGAAGTGCAAATCACACTGAAATAATAAGCACTTCAGTGAACCCAGCATCGAAAGTTGAGTGGTTTGGTGAAGTTTAGATTTTGGTCTTCTGAAGTGCTTATCTCACTGAAATAAACATTTGTGTCAATCCAGGATCGAAAGTTGGGTGGTTTGGTGAAGATGACATTTTGGCCTTCTGATGTGCATATCTGACTTGAAAGAAGCATTTCAGTGAAATCAGCATCAAAAGTGGAGTCGTTGGTGAGGTTGGGATTTTGGCGTAGTGAAGTTCTGATCTCTCTGAAATAAGCACTTCAGTGAACGCAGCATCGAAAGTTGAGTGGTTTGGTGAAGTTTAGATTTTGGTCTTCTGAAGTGCTTATCTCACTGAAATAAGCATTTGGGTAAATCCACGATCGAAAGTTGGGTGGTTTGGTGAAGTTGAGATTTTGGCCTTCTGATGTGCATATCTGACTGTAAGAAGCATTTCAGTGAAATCAGCATCAAAAGTTGAGTCGTTTAGAGAAGTTTAGATTTTGGTATTCTGAAGTGCTTGTCTCACTGAAATAAGCACTTCAGTGAACCCAGCGTCGAAAGTTGAGTGGTTTGGTGAAGTTTAGATTTTGGTCTTCTGAAGTGCTTATCTCACTGAAATAAACATTTGTGTAAATCCAGGATCGAAAGTTGGGTGGTTTGGTGAAGTTGAGATTTTTGCCTTCTGATGTGCATATCTGATTGAAAGAAGCATTTCAGTAAAATCAGCATCAAAAGTGGAGTCGTTTGGTGAGGTTGGGATTTTGGCGTAGTGAAATGCTTATCTCTCTGAAATAAGCACTTCAGTGAATCCAGCATCGAAAGTTGAGTGGTTTGGTGAAGTTTAGATTTTGGTCTTCTGAAGTGCTTATCTCACTGAAAGAAGCTCTTGGGTAAATCCAGGATCGAAAGTTGGGTGGTTTGGTGAAGTTGAGATTTTGGCCTTCTGATGTGCATATCTGACTGTAAGAAGCATTTCAGTGAAATCAGCATCAAAATTTGAGTCGTTTAGAGAAGTTTAGATTTTGGTATTCTGAAGTGCTTATCTCACTGAAATAAGCACTTCAGTGAACTCAGCATCAAAAGATGTGTGGTTTTGTGATGTTGTGATTTTGGCCTTCTGAAGTGCTTATCTGACTGAAATAACCTCTTCAATGAACCCAGCATCGAAAGTTGAGTGTTTTGGTGTAGTTTAGATTTAGGTCTTCTGAAGTGATTATCTCACTGAAATAAGCATTTGGGTAAATCCAGGATCGAAATTTGGGTGTTTTTGTGGAGTTGAGATTTTGGCCTTCTGAAGTGCTCAACTGACTGAAAGAAACATTTCAGTGAAACCAGCATCAAAAGTTGAGTCGTTTGTTGAGGTTGGGAATTTGGCATTCTGAAGTGCTTATCTCGCTGAAATAAGCACTGCAGTGAGCCCAGCATCGAAAGATGAGTGGTTTTGTGAAGTTGAGATTTAGGCATTCTGAGTTGCTTATGTCACTGAAATAAGCATTTGTGTAAATCCAGGATCGAAAATTGGGTGGTTTGGTGAAGTTTAGATTTTGGCCTTCTGAAGTGCATATCTGTCTGAAAGAAGCATTTCAGTGAAATCAGCATCAAAAGTTGAGTCGTTTTGTGAAGTTTAGATTTTGGCCTTCTGAAGTGCTTATCTCACTGAAATAAGCACTTCTATGAACGCAGCATCAAAAGTTGATTGGTTTGGTGAAGTTTCGATTTTGGTCTTCTGAAGTGCAAATCTCACTGAAATAAGAACTTCAGTGAACCCAGCATCGAAAGTTGCGTGGTTTGGAGAAGTTTCGATTTTGGTCTTCTGAAGTGCTTATCTCTCTGAAATAAACATTTGTGTAAATCCAGGATCGAAAGTTGGGTGGTTTAGTGAAGTTGACATTTTGGCCTTCTGATGTGCATATCTGACTGAAAGAAGCATTTCAGTGAAATCAGCATGAAAAGTGGAGTCGTTTGGTGAGGTTGGGATTTTGGCGTAGTGAAGTGCTTATCTCTCTGAAATAAGCACTTCAGTGAACGCAGCATCGAAAGTTGATTGGCTTGGTGAAGTTTAGATTTTGGTCTTCTGAAGTGCTTATCTCACTAAAATAAGCATTTGGGTAAATCCAGGATCGAAAGTTGGGTCGTTTGGTGAAGTTTAGATTATGGCTTTCTGATGTGCATATCTGACTGAAAGAAGCATTTCAGTGAAGTCAGCATCAAAAGTTGAGTCGTTTAGTGAAGTTTAGATTTTGGCCTTCTGAAGTGCTTATCTGACTGAAATAAGCAATTCAGTGAAACGAGCATCAAAATTTGAGTCGTTTGGTGAGGTTGGGATTTTGGCATTCTGAAGTGCTGATCTCGCTGAAATAAGCACTTCAGTGAACTGAGCATCGAAAGATGTTTGGTTTTGTGAAGTTGTGATTTTGGCCTTCTGAAGTGCTTATCTGAATGAAATACGCTCTTCAAAGAACCCAGCATCATAAGTTTTTTGGTTTGTTGAAGATGTGATTTTGGACTTCTGAAGTGCTTATCTCACTGAAATAAGCAATTCAGTGAACCCAGCATCATAAGTTTTTTGGTTTGGTGAAGTTTAGATTTTGTTCTTCTGAAGTGCATATCTGACTGAAAGAAGCATTTCAGTGAAATCAGCATCAAAAGTTGAGTCGTTTTGTGAAGTTTAGATTTTGGCCATCTGAAGTGCTTATCTCACTGAAACAAGCACTTCTATGAACGCAGCATCAAAAGTTGATTGGTTTGGTGAAGTTTCGATTTTGGTCTTCTGAAGTGC